>NW_009924999.1:186689-189550 GCF_000696875.1 Nestor notabilis
TGGAAATGGATGAGCTTTAAGGTCCCTTCCAACCAAAACCGTTCTATGATTCTACAGTTCTGTGATTCTATGATAAAACCAGCTGTTAGGTGTTTGGAGGGGCTGTCTCTCATCACAGTCTACGTGCAAAGGGTAAGTCTTTGTCAAAAAAACTCATTCATCTTCATTCACATTGAACAACCAAACGCTACTGTGTAGTCTCCACAGTGAACATGGATCTAAAGAGTGGGTGGGACCCAAGTTACTTCTTTATATTTGAGAGCACTTGGAATTTGGGTGTATTGCTTGTGGGAGAGCAGTATGAGGAAAAGAGAGGGAGCAGCAATTTCAGAGGAAGCGTTTTGACCTCTGGAAAGCATCAGTTTGTTTGTTTAGGAACCTTCCTATTTTTATACGTAATACATAAACAACCAGAAGCTCCACAGACATTCAGTTCTGAGACCAAATCTATCGGAGGGGTAAACCCACCAAAATCAGATAATTCTGCAAGAGGGGAGGCCTCTGGAGCAGGGGATGCAGCCCACACTGCTGTGCACTATCTTAACCTCTTTCCATATCTTGCCCATACAGCATTTCCTCTTTGCAGTTTTTTTTTTAGAGACCTAGCATATTCAGGCTGTTTTCCTGGTCTGGACTTGGACTTTCATAGCCTCAACAATGTGGAGGATGTCATCCCCACCAGCCATCCCATTCCAGGGAGACCAGGAAGAAGGCGAGCTGATTGTGATTATGGGCATCTAAAGCAAGAAAAGCCCATGATGCTTCATGCCGAACACTGGGAACACAAGTGGAATTACACCCATGAGCCAAGGTACTAGAAGGGATGGCATCAGGGAACAGCATCACCCCATGGTAATCCCTCACCCCATGACCCCACACACCAGGTACAACCAGTCTATTGGGTGACATGGAGCCCTCAAGGCCGTTGTCCCAGACTAAGAGGCTGTGAGGTGGTTGCTGCTCCTTCAACAGGTCCTGATGCTTGTTGAGGGATGCCTAATGAAATCTGCTCAGGAAAGCTATTTATAAAGATATTTATCATGCAGTTATCATCCAGCCTAATCAGCTCCTAAGCCAACACCGTAATTTCTCCACATGTCAGAGCAGTGTACAGACTGTTCTAGGGAGAGGTAGGGGAACAAGAGATTAGAGCCAAGCCCAGCTCTCGGCCATGGCAGCGCAAAGCCACAGTGGGCTCAGTGAAGCCAATTACACCGCAGAAGTGCCTATAAATCAGTCACAAATCAAATAAAGCAGAAAGCATTGCTTACATGCTGTGGTTTCTACCACCCACTGCTGTGAGGATCACAGCCTCCTTGGATTCACACAGCGCTCGGCATGCTGGAGACCTGATCTGGCCACCAGCGTGAGCAACGCCAGGGATGGGGTTCCGCTTGTTAGTTTTGCTAATGGCACTTTTAGTGATGCAGGCAGCTGCCTGTGCTGCCATTGCTCCTCTGGAGTCAGAACCCAGACCCACTGTAGCCCTTTCCCCCCATGCTTCCCTCCACAGTATAATTAGGTTGCAAAGCTACATAAACCCTTTCCATACCGGCTCCATTCGGCCTTGAGCTATATATATGTATTTATTTGCTCTTCATGCTATTTAAAGACAGCTATATACACTGACCTTAGACAAGCACACATATACTGCATGCATACACACCCAGAAGCTCCACAGGAATTCAGGTCTGGGACTAGAGAAATTGTGAATACACAATTTTGATTCTGTGTGTGTGTCCCCCCATATGCACATTACATACAGCTTTAAGTGCTATATTTGCATATGTGGGTTGTTTATTTCTTCACTTATTTGCGCGCAGAGAAGTGTGCACAGCATGCAATTGCAGACCAACTGGCAGGTCTCAGACCACCCAATTTTGCAGGCATGGCTGAAGGTCAGTGGGTTTTCTCTAGGGCTCCTGAATTTCTTGTGTTGCAAGAGGATCTGACTCATCTCAGCTCACTTCAACCTGTAAGTGTGGGCCACACCTAGGCATCTGGGGCCTCTCTCCTACCGATGGGTTGCTTTCAGAGGGCAAGTCATTCACATCTATCTAGGCAACCTATTTTCACTAGGAGGTACACCTTTAGAGATGCTCATCTCTACCCGCAGACTCTAGAAAGGATCAAAGGAGTGTCTTAAGCTACCTGTCTCCCTTTTGACAGTGGGAAATCTGTCCTACCCAGTGTAGGTAACACAATATTATCTCTCTCTGGCTGTGAACTACAGTTTACTGTGGTCAGAAAAAGAATAAACAGGGAAATGGAGTCAGCAAGGACAGTAATTATATAACCAATGTTAATAAATTGATGCAGATACTTAAGATAAAGGTTCATTTTTCAAAGCATCTACCTACTCAGCACCCTGAACTCAAAGGTGACAAGGCTCATATGGCAGCCAGAGTCAGGGATGTGCCTCTGATGGACCGCTGGTTGCCACTCAGGACCCTTTGGAATCTTTCACCCAAAATCAATAAGGTGAAGGAATACTTTGAAAGAAATTGTTACTTGTTCCAAATGGTTTAACCATTGCAAAAGTCACCATCTTCCCGGACAAGAAACGTGTATCTTCCTCAGACTTAGCTAAATGCCATTTACATAAGGAAGAGTTCCTATAAAAGAGGCCATACCCCTTGCAAGGCATTAAATCTGGTGGTGTTTTCAAGAAAGGAAAAGTTTGTTGAGTTATTTATAGTTGGCAAATGAGTCTTGTGAAAGAATATTGTGGCTTGGGGAGCCAAGGAATGTGGAGGAGGGCAAGGTATGCTTGCCATGGGGTATAGGTTCTATGGGGTCTTCATTCCAACACCCAGTGCTCGGTTAGACAAGGAACAACATGCCTGGTGAGAAGCGGGAAT
>NW_009924999.1:189581-198082 GCF_000696875.1 Nestor notabilis
TAAGGAGAATGCCACACTTGTCAAGCACTGCATTTGAGATGGGACATCATGGTCACACACCCCTAAAACTTCACCACCTTGCCAAGGAGAAATGCCATGCCATCACAGAAACAAATTTGTTCCTTCAGACCCAAATCAGGTGGTTTGCAACACCTGCAGCCTGGCTGTGCTAAAGTCATAACCTGTTTTTCTACAGCTGTTGTCCAGCACAGCTTCTCCCTTGTGGTTCCATTACGCTGGGCCACTCTGGGACATCATCCCTGCTCCCCTCCCAGCTGACAGCCCTTTGAAGGGGCTGAGCTCTGGGTTTATCTGTAGGATTTTTCTAATGAGCTCTTAAACCCTCTATCAATGACACATTCCATCAGTGGATCAAGGCACCTAAATAAAATTGTCATAAGGCAAGGCCTTTTAATTATCCAATTATTTTGTTTCAAGCAGCAGCTGGTAAAAAGTAAAAAGACTTAGTGTTCTTCTTTCGTCTCTGTTGACATAAAATCAAGGATCAAAGAACCTTAATTTTTGGCCTCTGATTTTTCTTTCCTTGATTTAAACATGCCTCTTATGAGTTCAGTGGCCTTCCTGCCCCTTTTCTTATTTAGCAGTGATTAGTGAGTGGTGAAGCTGCAAAGCCGTGGAGTTTGCTGTCATGAGATGAAGCCCCCGTGGTGCTGGCTGCTGACAGTGCACAGAATAGGCCATCACCCCGTCACCGAAACTGTTTTCAATCTCAAGAGTGAAACAGGGAAGATTTGCTGATGGGGAACGAACATAGGCAGAGATGAAGGGTTGTATGGGAAGCGTTTGGGAGACACAAGCACCCGGTGCAGATCACATCTCTGTTCAGGAGCCTGCTGGAGGTGCTGGTTTGAATTTCCATATGTGTTCCCCAGTTTCAAAGCAGAGTGGAGATTTCAAAACCTGTTTGCTAATCTTTTCCACCTTTATAGAGCAACCTGTAGATACAGCCTGAATATCCCCCGGGTTTGATAAAAGCAGATACTAAGAACAGATAACTAAAAATTAAGAACAGATACTCTGTGGTTACCCATGATCAGACCCTTTTTGCACCAGGTTTCATCTACAGCTGTGGAGAGAAAGAGAAACCTCATCCCAATGGGCAACTTGGGCCACCCCTTATCTGACTTGCCACTGGAGAGATCTGTCCCCCTCCAAGCGCATGACGATGACAGGTTTCAGTAAGGTGTGAGAGATGTGGGCATAAATTTTACCCTAGTGTAGCACAAAAAGAAATACAACCCAGTTTCCTAATTTCTTCTTCCTGAGCCTGAACCTGGAGGTGTGCTGTGCTGTGAGTCCCTAACACAGGACACAGAGTCCATATCCATATGCATGCACGGACATACACATGCATGCATGCATGGACAGTTGTGAGGAGGAAGCAAGAGCCCAAGAAAGGGTCTGCAACAGTCTGATTTCCACCAACAGAGGCTCTGAATGAGTTTATATGGAGCAGAGAGGTGGTGGCAGAGCTCCATGCAGAAGGACACCCCACCACATGAGCACAGATGCCTACACACACCAGAGCGTGTCAGCACGGGATCCTGCATGCATCAGCACACCCTGGGTCTGCACTCCCAGGCAGCACAGGGAGAAGTCTGTGTTAATGCAGGTGTCTCTATGGATGAGATCCAGAAAACACTAACGCTGTGCAAGAGGAGGTCTCTTTAGAAATCTCTACCAGCCAAGCAATCCTAGCAGCTCCTGATGGTAGGTGGAGATAGTGCCCAAATGGGCAAACAAGTGTTTTGGCTGATATCAGGTACTCCCAGCTCCTCCAAAAACATTGGATGTCCTTGAATAAAGGCTGTTTTGGTCTCCTTCTTGCAAGACTGGTACAAAAAGGGTTTTACAGCCTTACAAAGGTTGCTAAACTGGCATGAGCTTTATGCACGCAGGCCTTCTCTGAGATTCTTCCTGTGACTCAGGTCAGTCATGCTGGAGGAGCCACTTCCAATTCATGTGGCTTTCTCTCATTCAGTGCTCCCAAATTCATAGGAAAAGACCTCTCTTACTGGGGGACATTGCAGATTCCAGGTTTCTGATCACCCGGAGAAGCTTGCTCAATTATCCTTCATCTCCCCTACCCTACCTGTAGCTGTAAAAGAAAATATACAACGGGTGCCTATGCCAAAACAGCCTTTCATCACTAGCACAGGGTGGGAGGTGGGGGGCATGTTAGCCTTCCCAATCAATCCCTGCAACATGATACTTCATGAGTCCTTGTGAACATTTGACTGGTGTCTGCACACTAACACGGTGTGGAGTCCCTCCTAGGATGAAGTCCTGTTTACAAGGAGGCTTTGCTTAGGATATTGGCTAATTGTAGGGCTCCTGTTGGCAAACCCAAGGAAACATTTGGTCTTTCCCTCAGCTGTGAAATGTGATGTGTAGAGGAGCTGGACTGTAAACATCACCCCCATCAGCAACCACACATTCTACTGTCAATGTCCCTAAGCTGAATCTATTGGCTCCACCAACTCTTCTCCTTCAGTCTTGTCCTGTTGTGGGTCTGGTTTCTCCTGTGTTCTTAGACAAGCCTCTTTGCCTTGGCCATAGTATTCATGCAGGTAACACATTTTGTAACACAGAAAGGTGTATTGGGGCCCTAAAGGTCTAGCTAACAATGTTAATGTGATAAATGTGTATGTCCATATGTACAATACAAATCAGATTCAGTCACTCGATCACCCTGCCACCACCAAGAACACAAGTATAACCAAGATGTTGTCTTCACTTCATTGCCAAAAATTAGTCCCCTTTGGACAGATGAAAACCTCTGTTAGAACATAAAGACCTTGGGAATGGTTCAACCCAACTTTGAACACCCAGGCAAGGTGGCAACTTCACCAGTGTGTCTCCAGTTCCTGTCTGACACAGACTGAACCTTTCCTCAAGAGCTTCCTATTTCTCTTCATGGGCAACAAAGTGACATGCAGGTGATTGATTGACTCAGGCTGCCAAATCACCTTTGTGGGCACCTAAAGGCAAGTGAGATGAATACCATCCTTACTGAATTTGCTGGACTTCAGTTCAAGCCAAGGGAGCTGAGATTTCTCTGTGTATTTTCTGAGTTGCTGTCACTGCTGGCTTCAGGTTTCCCACAAGACCCATGATACCCAGGGTGCTATTTACTATGGAAATGACTATGGAAGAATGGAGACATCAGAAAGTCTGGGGCCAGGGTCTGAAACTAAAAAACCCTGAACATGGCATCACCTGACGATCTGAGAAAAGCTGAGAAGCAGTGGGCTGTTTGGCAAACTCAGACCTCAAACTGAGTTTCCACCTCTGAGGAAGAATTCATCTTGGACTAACAGAAACAAGAGCCTTTTGGGAAAAGAGAGACCCAGAGCTGGAATTTGAATGTTCCCACAAACCAGATTTTGAGGTCTGGTAGAATACTTAAAACAGGCTGGCTCAGATTAAAGTTATATGAGAAGCTCAGGTAGAAACAGGGGTTCCAGTGATGCTCCAGCAGCCTCCCTCATCTCAAAGTCTGGAGCTCAATCAGTTATGTTAGTAATACAGTTTACTCCTTTCAAATTAAAGAATAATTAAAGAAGTGCTCTCCAGGATGCCAAGGCAAAGGTTAGCACTGGGTCTTGCTCAGAGGAACATGTATTTTACACAGCAGATGCAGGAGTGACAAAGCGTAGTTAACATCTAGGAGCAACAGGCAAGGATTTGGAGAGGCAAATATTCCTATTGTAAATTAAGTATCAGTTTGATCAGAGGATCATTAAAAAGATGCTTTCACCTGCTCCTAATTATTTTCCTCACTACAATAGGTGTTTGTTTCTGGTCACAGGAAGACAAGGGTGTAAGACACAGTGTGCAGAGGGTGGAATTTGCATCTCTGAGTAGCGATGACCTGCTCACACTTCATGAGGGCAAAAGTCCTCTGCATAAAGGTGCTTTTTACTCCCATGTGAAGCTCAGAGCACCTGAAGAACTGCATATATTAACCTGCTGAGCCAGTGCACGCTGCTGGCTGGCTCTGTCTCCTGCCCCAGAGGTGGCTGTAATCCAGCTGCAGATCCAGCCCTCCCCATGTGTTCGTGTGCAGGCAGTGTGTGCTCATGCATCTACACAAATACACGGGTGATGTGCACAGAGAGCTTTCTGCAGGTTTTAATGCATTCAGATATCACACAAAAATAAAATTAAAGAAAAAAAAGGAAAGAAAAAAAACATTTTTAAGCCTTCAAAACAAATGCTCTTTTCAACCCACTGGCAATTACAGAAAGGTCCTGATCCTTTCTGCATGTTACTGTCAAACAAGTTTTCAGTAGGATTCAATAAAGTGATCTGACATTTCTTTGGAGATCTTTACACACAGTAGCTCAAGCCAGGAAAGAACTTTACTTCTGGCAGCTATGTGAATATTTTATTTTGCCCAGAGCTAGACAGGTGTGATCAAGAAGAACAGGGGGGAAAATATATTAGCAAAAGGCCTTTCAGTGGCAATACAGGTGTTTGCTGGAGTGCAGTCCGCTTGGGTCGTGTGCTTTTTTATTTTTTTAAAGAAGAAAATGTTAGCAGGGCAAGATTAAAGATGCAGTACATTCATTTGTCATACACGGAACGTTAGGAAAGCATTTTACAAAAGATATTACAGTGCTGGGTGATGAAGTCACTAATTCTGAATTTCTAACCAGCCCCTGTCAGCCTCTGCCACTGAAAAGGGTATTTTGAACCAGATCTGCAATGGGGATTAAGCTACTCACTCCCATAAGCTCTAAGAGACTTTGGCACATTACATATGCCCTGGATCTGAGCCCTTCTCACCAAGCAACGGGGAGTCACTAAAGAGTTAACAGAGTTTATAATTCACAGAACAAGTCAATACACTCATTCAAATAGTTACAGAAAGGTCACAGGCTGAGATGCCTGAAACCTGCTTAAGCAACAATTTTTTGCTCCTAGGGTATGCCAAAATACAGAATACATTTCCTGGAAGATGTCAGAGATGTTGCTAAAGCACCAGCACCAGGGGAAGGATCTGCACAAGTTGTCTGAGATCTATGAAGCCAACTTCCAACTCAGGAAGTTTCTTAAAGGAGAGATGAAGAGGTGGCTTCAGCACAACTTGTAATTCAGGGGTTGAAGGAGAAGGGTCTTTAATTCAGTGTAAGGACAAAGTGTGACGGAGGAGCTGTGACCAGCCTTGAAGAGGACTCACAAGAGTGAGACCCCCTGACACTCACTTGCAGCCTCTGTCCTTGGAGATGCCAGACAGCCTGGGACCACGTCTGCAGCTCAGTTTTACGGGATGCCAAACAGCAAAGGTGGAGGGCAACTGGCCTGGGGAAGGGAGCAGTTTGCCAGTGGGCCAATTTCACGCCATTGAGGAGGAGGAAGAAGGCAAAAGTAACATGCCTGACCACCTCCAGCTGGGATGGCCTACAGAAGCTGTGTGAGATGTTGATGACAAATACATGGTGACAGACTTTAAATCACGAAAACTCATACACACGAATTTTAAGTACAGTCCACAGTGACACTACACTAATATTTAGTATCCAGCTATATTAATAAATACTGTATTAGTACATATTCTAGACCCCTTAATGCTACAGAATAGGTCCCGCAGTACCCAAACTCACATCATTTAGTGCAAAAATCCATCTTTCTGTTTTATCCTTACACCAATGTATACAGATTTTCAGTAGCAGCACTGTGATATTCACTAACATCTCTCACATAGATGGTCAAGGTACAAGTCTGCAGCCTGAGCTGTAACTTGATGTTTCAAAAGTATGAATGAGAGCATACCCGTTGAGGAAAACAGAAAAGGAAAATGAGGAGAAGGAGAAAGAGAAGGGAGAAAAGAAAAAGGAAAAGAAAAATAGAAAAAAGAGAAGGAAAAAGAGAAAAAAAAGAAAAATAAGAAAAAGAAAAAAGAAAAAGAAAAAGAGAAAGAGAAAGAAAAAGAAAAGAAGAAAAAGAAGAAGAAAAAGAAAGAGAAAAAGAAAGAGAAAAAGAAAAAGAAAAACAAAGTGTTTAAGGAACTGAAACCACTAAGATATATCTAGAAAGGACCTTGAGGGGGTTCCACAATCAGTGTAGTATTTGTTGGAGGGGCTGTCTTCTATTCATTGGCTCCCTGAAGTGCCCCACTCAGTGGCCACAGAAGTGCTGTGCCCACATAGAAGTAAACTGAATAACTCTTATGAGACCGTCAGTTTGAATCTCTTCAACTGAGCAAATGAAAGAATCAAATAAATCTCAGGACTGGGACAGCTCACAACTCTCTAACCTCCTAAATACTCAAACTTTGAGTCAGGATTAAAATAATGAAGGTGATTGATAGCTGCTTTCTCTAATGTGTCATAGTGATACCTGGTAGATAGGGTACCTCTGGATGTCCATCCTTTAAAAGGAGGAAAGAGGATTAGGATGGGCACTTTGTCCCTTTGGCTTGGAAAAGCTAGTTGGCTAAATGGCTAAAAAGCATCTGCACCAGACAAAGTATTTCTAAGTAAGTGCAAGTATGTTATAAATTGAAAATGCTGTTTCAGGTGGACCAAAACTATGCACTGTATTCTGTATTTTTTACTTTTTACCTATGTTTCACAGACAGCATGCTGTTCCACTGAAGAAGGTAACATTCTCCTTGCTGCGCAGAAGAAAGGTGTAAACAAGATAATAGACATTCACACTTTACCCGTTCAGCTATATATATTATGTGGGGACCTCAGTCACAAGTCTGAGTACCCCAGCACTGCTGGATCCTCTCCAGCTGGTAGTTTGGAAGGGGAGAAGACACACCTCTCTATGGGTTCAAACCTTCATAAGGTATTCCATGAAGAACTTCATGCTCCCTGCACAGTCACTGGAGGGAAATAGTGTGTTTCATCTCTTCTTTAGGCTATGACAAGTCTCACTTTGAAAGCTGTACTGATCCCACACACAGCACCACATGGCAGTGGAGTTGGAACTAGATGATCTTAAGGTCCTTTCCAACCCTAACTATTCTATGATTCTATGATGGATCCCAACTACAATAACCATCTAGGAAGTATCTCTAAGAGACTTCGGAAGGATAGCAAAATGGTCAGGATGCTCTGGGAGGTGATTCAGGGCAGAAACCCATCTTAGGAGCTCCAAATATCCTTCTGAAGGACGTTCTCCACTGAAGAAGGCAGAGGGACCCCACGCAGATGAGCTGGTAGTTCAACCACTTAACCAAGATGCCTTCATCTGGCTAGTGTCTACTCTGTGATACCTGCTAAAGATGGTTGGCCCGTGTCCTCATGCTTTCTCAAGAGAAGATGGAAGCTTTGGAGCTGATGATCACACATGGGATAGCACAGGATATAGAGAGCCAAGGCCATTATTCAGACACAATGAGCACTGGAGGTACCTATCTCGCATGGGTTCTGTCATCTCTTGGGGCTATAGGGAGGTACCGGCAGCCCCGGCATGACATGTCATCAGCTTGTGTGAGGCCGCATATACTGCAAGGACTGTGTTTCCACAGACAGACCTGCTTTCCTGCAAAATGAATTCTAATTGAACCACACCAACATCTTCTCTCAGCCACGGGCAGAGTGTGACCCACAAATGTATAAATCACTGTTTGGAGGTCAACCTGAGGTGAGCCAAAGGAAGAAAGAATGGTGAATCATGACAACAGGTCATCAGCAAACACCACCCATTCCAGGAGAGTGATAACAACGAGGGAAACCCAGAGAGAAGCCACATGGCTACCTGAACCAAGTGTCTCACCTTACATTGAAGGTTAAGTCTTCTTACCATGAAGTCACTTCTCTGGGCAAATTCTGAGCAACTGAGTCACCAAACTTTACTGCTTGTGATACCTCAGGCCCCAGATAAATTTTGCCTATGTGACAGTTGAAGTGATGACTGGACAAGACCAGGTATATTTTGCAGCTGGGAAATTGAGGCAGGAGGCTTTGCCTGTGCTGCCAGCCAAGCAGGGCACTGAGTAGCCTCCAGCCTTATCACTGGTCCAGGTTTTTCACCTGCAAACCCACCCTCCATCTTTCCAAAGGGGATTTACAATCCCAGAAGTGCAGGGTTTTTCAGCTGTAGTGCTTTATGCCCATGGTTGAGAAGATGCCCAGTGCCTCCCTGCATTACTAAAACCATCTTGTCTTATCCTGTGGAGGGGAGTACGATAAAGCCACTTTTCCTGCTGTTTATGCAAGACAGTCCCTTACTGAAGAATGGATGCCTTGCTCAGAAAGCTTCGGGATCTAAAGAGCCTCTCAAAAGACTTTTAATTACATTTGAAATAGGACAGGTCTCACTCTTTGGGGAACATCATGAGACCTCAGAGCAGAAAAAAAGCTGAGAGACCTGGTCCCCACCGACTCCCAGCTCCAAGCCAAACAGGTTTGGCCAGCTCTAATTAAGGTAATTAATATCCTCAAGCCTGTTATTAAGCAAGAAGCAGTAAAAGGGAATCTCCCCTTTACCTCGGGGTCCTGCTGAACGACTCAGCCAAACAA
>NW_009924999.1:198113-216819 GCF_000696875.1 Nestor notabilis
CTGCAGGGCCAGATCCCGCTGCCCAGGAGATGGCAGGAAGCACCAGATGAGCCCCCATCCCTTTCTTGGTGCTGGCAAGCCAATTTCACGCCATGTCCCAGCTCCTGTGTTGGACACAAAGATGGTTGAGATACTCAGGTGATGATGGTAAGATATTTAGGCAGTGGGAGGTGTGTTTAAAAGGTGCTAGAAAGGTGGCCCAACTTATTGACTGTCTACCAGCAAACAGTTGGTCAGGTGGGACCATCCATAGAGCAGGGTCAGGTCCACACGTCACCCCCAGAGCCTTGGAGTCTGAATTTGGACATGAATTTTGACCTTTGGCCAGCAGACTGACGAACACGAAGGAGCACTGGAAAGAGAGCTCATTTCAAAGACCCTGGTGGACCTTAAAAATAAAATAATTAATAGGACACAATTTGAAATACAAGAGATTCCATTTAAATGCAAGAAAAAGCCTTTTCACTGTGAGGATCATCAAACAGTGGACCAAGTTTCACAGAGAGGCTATGGAGTCTCTATCCTTGGAGATATGCAAAACCCAATGGGATATGGTTCTGGACAACCTTCTTGGTGCCCTTGCTTGAGCAGAGATTTGGAGTAGACAATCTCCAAAGATCCATGCCAACCTCGACTCCTCTACTATTCTACAAAATTATATATGTACCACATGCAGCAAATTAAATGAATGTACCGCACATTCCATGGTGGAACACAATGTATTACAGTCTCTCCTTGGCTGATGGGACACAATCCATCCAGCTCTGCTGACACATCATGAGAAGTCCAAAGCAAGGTGCAGCACAAACCCCTGCTGCACAGTATGTGGAGAAGAGATACCCTGACACCAACCTGCCCTTTTGCTTGTGCGAAGAAAGGATCTGACAAGTTTTTTTAACCTCATACCTGTCCGTTCAAGCCCTTTCCCCCCTGCTGCCCCCAGGTAGGAAAATTCCTCCCAGAGGAAAGCACTGTTGCAATCTATTTTGGTTGTTAGTCAAGTGCAAGAGTTTGGTATTTTTCCACTGGAAATTTTTCTCTGATGCTTTCTTTCAAACATGCCTAGAAGGAAAATTTGCTTTTCCACTGCTGGCCTGTGAGAGCCCAAGGTGTCAGTCTGCCTGCAGGAATGTGGGGTTTGGTGCTGGTGAGTGATCTTGAGGGAGATGAGCAGCCCCCGGAGCAGCACACCCAGTGAATAGCTGCTCCATCCCAGCCACTCTTAAAGAGGGAAAAAAGAACATGAAGGGTTAGAAAAGAGCAAGCAACGATATGGTCCTGGACAGGTTCCCAGCGCTGAATGAAATATGTCCTTGCAATACCTGCACAAAGCAGGTGGTTGCAGCTGGCTCTGTTCAGTGCACCAAGAATCCACTTTCAGTCTAGAAATGGCACAACTGAAGGCCGTCAGCTACAGCCCCTGTTATTCTGAGTTTGAGGAATTCCATCCCCATAATCTGCAAGGCCTGAGAACCACCTAGATGTAGATTTATGTCTCCATGGGGTTTGTCGAGCCTTGCTAATCTCAAGGGCTTTCTTGAGCCACCAATGATAGTCACTGAAATGGAAAGCTTCAAAGACAGACCAGTACATCTCAGGACCAGGCAGGATGTGGCCGCAGCGGCGTGCTTGGTGGGTTATCAGTGAAGATGGACTGATTCAGGACTTAGCTTCTGCACTTTAGCTGTTTTCTTCTGGTCATGTGCAAACAGGGATTTTCCTCCCTTGGGGAAGACATCTCTGTTTTGCTTTTGCAGGAGGACAAAATGCTTATGTTGACACCATTCCTAACTGGCTAGATGTTCTTGCCCCCAAAATGCATGAGGTCACACCGGCAAAACCAGCAGCTGTGCCTGGAAGGGACAAGACACTGCAGTCTCAGCATTCAACTATGGCAAATAGGCAGATGTGGGCCTGGAGAATTTGATCCCAAGTACCAAAAATCTGGTAAAGTTCTAAGAAAGCAGAAATATCATCTTTTAATTGGAAATTTCAGACCAACGTCCATCGGAGCCAGACAGAATCCAAGACACAGCGCAAGACTCTGCCCCCTGCTCTCTCAACCATGCTCAGTGGTCAGGACCCCCTTCACAAAACAGAAACCATCATTCGATCTTCACCAGGGCTTATATATCACACTTGGAGAGGTTAGAGGCACTTGGTGGGACCTTGAAGTCATGTCCATGCCCCAGGGCACTCAGGGAAGCGTGCTGCCAAGGCAGGGGGAGAGACCTGCCCAGATCCAGCTGTGCCGGCCCCAGGGCAGGTGTTGAGTGAGACCCGGGCTGGCCCCAATCCCTCAGCCAGGCTATCTCCTTTGGTGGTCGGTGGGGGTCCGCGCTGATGCCCTAATTGCTGGCTGTTGACATATTCCGTGTTGTCGACACACTGTGCTGGGATTGCAGCTGTTTGCAAGTTGCAGCCCTGCCTGCTCTCACCTGAGCCACACCAGCCCCCTGCGCTCTTCCATCTCCTTCCTCCCATTCACCAGTGCCACCTGTTTGCTCCCAGACCTCCCTGACACCAGGGCTATGTCCTCCTCTGACACTGCCTGTGCCACGCCAGTGCCACCCAAAGCCCTCTTGCAGTGCAGTGTGTTCACACAACATTGCTCTTGGCTGGTTCCCAAGCTTGGCTGCTCTTCCGGCTGTTTCTTACACCACCACCTCCCCTTTCCCTGCTCTTCTGGGTAATGCCACCAGCTTCTGTCTCTTCTTTTGCTCCCACATCATGAGGGTCTCCCTGGTTTTGTGTCAGCTCCATGCTGGACCAATATAACACCTTCCTCCAAGAAAAGACTGGGTCTTTTCAAGTCTTTTCAGCCTTTTCAAAGGCTGCACAGGCACTGACTGCACTAGGTTGGCTCTAATGCTATCCCAAAATGCCCCATGTCATAACACTAAGATCACAGCATTCATTCCTTGGTGCTTGGGCAGACAAAACCAATCCATCTGGGATGTGGGGGCTGAGCGAACAGACCTGCCTCCATGTCATGCAGTTCACCAACCCTCCAGCAAAGGGGACTGCATACAAACTGCCTCCGAGGGTGAGGCCAGGGTCTGCAGCCCTTTCCCTGTTTCATGGAGATTGTTTGGGAAAGACCTGGCTGATCCAGGTCCAAACCGTGCAGATGGCAATCTCAAACAATTTCAGATCATGAAGAACTGAGTTACCCTGAACTTCAGGCAGTCCCATCCACACTGTCTGCTGGGAACAGTCACCATCCTGTCCTCAAATCCTGCTAGCTGGCACTTCAAGTTAATGGCTTAGAGCACACGACAGGTTGGAGAAGATGATCTCTGGAGGTCCCTTCCTACCCAAATGATTATCCTATGAGTCTAGGGCAATGGCAAGAGAGAGAACAATCCCCTTATGAAGGACTTCAAAGCCCTTCAACAGATGACTTCTCCTCCACACTGGCCAGGCACCAGCCTTCACTGCACCAGCTTCATACCCCAACAGCTCTGGAGAAGAAAGGCACATTTATTACCTTGAATACAACCTGCTGAAGCTTTACAGGGACAGATAAAACATGAATGTACCAGTGGAACGGATAAGAAAGGAATTATTAAAAAAATAAACCTTTGCATAAGATGGGTGTTTGCCCTGTTGGAATGGAGGACAAGATTTCAGCAGGTTTCAAAAGCAAACTGGACATCAGTACAGATGGGGATGCAGAAGGGCTCTGAGAGGAGCCCCCCAATGGCTGGCATTTCAGGGTGGAATTTTGGAAACAAGATCTTTCTTCATCTGGAGATATTTGCTGGTTTGGGGGCTGGGGATTTGTTTTGGTTTGTTTTGTTTTTTACCTGCTCAGGTATGAGCCTGTGGACTCAGAGCCTTATTCAAAGTCCGCAATAGCTTTGCATTGACTTCAAGAAGCTTTGGATCAGGCACAGAGTGAACTGAAAACCGACATCTTCAAGCTTCCTAAAGAGAAATTCCCTCTCTTAACATTTCTGAAGCCAAGCAAACACTTTAGCACAGTGGCTGCTTTCAGGGCTGGGCTCGGGTACACGCTGTCAAGTACATTTGCCACAGCAGAGGAGGAAACTCTCCACATGAGCACGGGTTTTTTGGTTGGTGGAGGAGAAATCTCTTCAACAAAAAGTGTCTGAATGGATAAACATCCTTCCTGAACATAGTCCAGCCCTGATAAGGTCCCAGAATTAGACAGGCAGAATCTCTCCAGAAAGGCTCTCTCATTCCCTCTTGGGCAGGTGCCAGCTACTCAACCTGGGTAACAATTTGCTTCATGAGTGAGTAGACCCAAATCCGTCATGCTTGACCTGTGTCCTTGCTCAAAAATTAAGATGAGTGATCAGGGAATCACTCTGGCACTAAGAATGGATGTTTGACAGAGCCCTGCTCCCATGGGGATGTCCACATTGGTGTGTCCATCATCTGCCACCAGGTTAGCGACAGGGACTTGCAGCATCCCCACAATTCTAATAGGTACTACAACAACAGGAGGTGTATAAAGCAAGGAAATTGGTGCACAATGTTGTCCCCATGAAGATGATTACACAACTAGGGAAAGTCTGATTATATCATAAATGTGTAGTCAGAAGAAAGTAGGAGGTAGCCATGCCAGCAGTGGGACTTTGCCGGCTCACAAGCCTGCCAGAGCAGAGAGCCAACAATCTGTCGAGAGAGATGGAGGGGAAATGTACAAACACCAGATCTATATTTTTTACATGGATTAATTAAATCAAACCACTTCACATCGCTTCGTGCATTCAGCAGCCCATCACGAAGCAAACAAAGGGGGAGAAAAAGGAAAAAAATCAGGCAGGCCAACTCCGCTACCTCTGATTAAGCTGAGGCAAATTCTGCACTCTGTGACGCCCGGAGGCTGCCAGCCTCCCCTCCGAGCCCTACCGAAGGATGCACAACAAGCTGGGGAAGACCATCCAGATGCCTGCAGGGAGAGACAAGTGGCTAATTGGAGTCCTGACCATAAAGGGCGCTCACCAGCTCTCTGAGGGACTCTCCCAAAAAACAAAGATAGATTGCCAAGGATAAACATGCCAAACACAAGCTGGGAGCTCCAGTCACACCATTCTTTTCCCTTTTTTTGTTGTTGTTGTTTGTTTTCCTAGTGGAACAATAATTTTTTAGTAATTATCACCTTCAGTTGCCAGATCTTAACCATCTTGTAGAAGCACTGGGCTGGCAATTCAAATATTCAGCAGTTCACAAGCAAGGGAGCCCCGAGAGGGATGAACAGTTTGGGAACAGTGAGGATTTCAAACAAATCATTTTAGCTATCTAGACTTCGGAAGAAACCCTTTTCTTTCAGTCAACTGTGAACTTGTAGGGTCCAGCTTTTTCAAGGTCTGCCATGCCTCTTTACAAGCTAAAAGCTGCTGGTTACTTAAGAAGAAAGTTGTGATTTCCCCAGAATTTCAGAAGTCCAAAACCTGGCATGACAAGAGGAGAAATACCAGGAACCCCAAGAATCACACAGCATCTGCCAATGCTGAAACCATAATCCCTAGAAAAAACAAATGTGGAATAAACACTCAAAAAAAAAAAAAAGTTAGTAGACAGCCCTACTGATGTCTTCCCTAAACCAGTGGTATTTATTTTGCCATTCAAAATAACTGAGAAGCTTTCAAACTGCTTCTGGCATTCTTTGCTATTGGGAAACTGGGGCCCCAAATGATGAAACCTTATGTTTCAGAGCATGAATTTTTCATCCCTGTTTGAGGCTCTTTGGCTGCTCTCATTTGGACTTGCCTTGGGATAGATTGCTACAGTCAGCTTTGATGATGCATCTAAAACTAGCAGCTATTTTTCAACTGCAGAATCATGTCCCAAATGCAAGGATTTAGGCAACAATGGTTAAAACAACCCCTGAATTTCTCATCCTTATCTTGATCACATTTCAGAAAGGGCTGCCATACAGTAATCAATCAGATTTACCACCAATTGCTTTTATGGATGATACTCCATCTTGTTATCTTTTAAGGTGTCTTTGGAAGAGGTTCCCATCCCCATCTAACTTTCTATCCTCAATTAATTTTATCCCTCCTGAAGTCCCCACCAAACATGACCACTGAAATATTTCTGCCATGGGCTAAATCAAACCTTTATTTGTAGAAATCCAGAAAAGACAAAGGCTTTTTGCAATGTATTTGTACTATCCTTTGCTGATTGGGCTTACCAGGCAAAATTATTACCCAGTTTAGGACACCAAAAATGCTATTCAGAGAGCAGCTGAGTGTAAGGTTGTGTTTTGAACAATTTTTGGGGTGTTTTGGACTTCATAAAGTAATAAAGCTTTCCTTGGCACACCTCAGTTCACACCAAACTTGCCAGAAAATACTATTTTGTCACAGATTTTCTAATAGAAAGCAAAGGATAAACGTCCATCCCACGAGTAGTTCAAATCCGCCTTTAATGAGTAATTAAGTACTTCCTCTATCCTTAAAGAGTTTATGATAAAAGCAAGACAGAGGGTAGAAAGAGTCTTGAACTTGGATCTCCCACCTTAGCAGGGCTGATCTGTCCACCAGTCATCCTCCCATAGAGTTGCTCTTTGCTCTTTTGCTGATGGCCTGGAACTCACCTTGCTGTGGAATGGGAGAATTTCTACTGTTATAATTATTTCCTGCACTGCTCAAGTGGAAAGGCACATACGCACCCCACACAACCCACTGGCTTCTGAAAGGGGTGGGAATAAAACCCCATTCTCATCCTTGTGGAGCACCCTCCCAAGGCACTGGGGCAGAGGACACAGGAACGGGAGCCTGGGTGGCCCTGCCGGTGTGAAGCCAGCCTTTTCAGAAGTGTTTAAATAGTATGTAGGGCTGGATTTGCTGGCACATTTTTTATTTCTTTAATGCAGAGTATTTCTTTCTTGGCGCTCAAGAGGCATCAAATCAATTACTTAATCCGGCAGATCTGCATCAGTAAGTCATCTAAGTGTACTGGCCAAAAGGGGTGGGGAAGAAAGAAAGGGAAAAAACATCAACTCCTGGTTTCAAGTCTAAAGAACCGTGTTGCTTGACAGCTCCAGGAGTGGCCTTGCAGTTCACCCTTTGAGTCAGAAACTAATGAAAATAACCCCAGACTACACAGCTGATGTAATATTTTCTATCCCATGCAAAGCCCATGTGGCCAGGCTGTATCTGTGCAAGAAAATGAGCACCGATGCTCTAGTTGGTCCCACCACTACTAATTGCAATTGAAGTGAGATTCATCCCACCTAACTTTAGGGATAAAAGACAGCTGACAAATTAAGACATCCAAATTGAGGTGCCTGTAGTAGACGTCTTCTTAAGCACATGGTGCCTGACCTCCCATTGAAACCAGTGGAGATGCTGGGTTTTGTCCAGGCACCTAAACCTCAAAGAATTCAGTCTGAAGGACTTTTTCTGTAATGACCTGAGAGCCTGAGCAAAGATGTTGAAAACCTCTGCCCTGCTTTCAAATGTCGTTTCTGACCATCATGCAAGAAAACAGCAGCCTGAAAAGAGGTAGACCCAAGCATCACCAGTGTTTGGGATCATGTGTCTGTCTAGATTGGCTCCATATGATACAAACACAAGCATGTTGAAAATGCCAGGAATCGCCCCATTTTGCTTCAGGGAGGGCCGTAATTAGATAATGTCTGTACAGTGCTCAGAGATGATCACATGAGAGAAGCCACAGCACTGCAAAGTATTAGAAGCATTTCAGAGCCGGGTTTGTCACTCAGGAGGTAAATGATCTGGGGGAAGATGGCAGCTTGCCACAAAAATGTTCCCGATCTTCACATGGCATTCAGAGCTTAATGCCTCAGACGTGTCCCAACATGGAACTCGAAGCCTGATACTCTTTGCAGCATTTAACACCAAGTTTGGGGGTTGGAAAGGCCTGGAGTGGACAGGCATCCATTCAAACTAGCAGCAGCATCTCCCTGGGGAATTCCAGTGGAGAAACCAAAGGTTGCATGAGAAAAGGGGTCCAACCAGAATAAGCTGAATCCATATAGTTCAAGGGCTTTAAGCACCATTTTGGTTGTGAGCACCAATGGGAACATCTCCAAGAGGGAAGCCAGAGACTTGGTGTGACAAATTGCCTTGGGAAGATGACTATCTCTGTTGACCATGGCAGTTGCCCATATGGGAATATCTCCATGAAGGAAGTCAAAGATTATTTGGTGGGACAAGTTACCTTGGGAAGGTCCCTCTCTCCATTGAACATGGCCAGGGATAGGGTTTCTTTCCGTCTCTGGGCATGGATCTGGTATTTGGTGGGTGGACCCTCAAGCAGAGAAGAGGCAGGCAGGCAGGCAGGCTACACGATGGACCTTGTGTTGGTTTCCTCTAGTGTTTGCATTCAGCCACTTTCAGTTTAAAAGCACTGAATGTTAAAAAGATAAAGTTAAAGAAAGCAATCCTTCATGCATGGAAGCATATGGGGTTTGGAAATAATTTGTCAACCTCAAGGTAGACTAGGTCAGTACCAGGGAATAAGGTGGAGCAGAGTTCTGGGTGAAGGAGAAGGATGGGGTGGGACATGAATCAGTTCCACCCCTTACTCAGGGGACCTTTGCAGCTGCATCTCACTGTATCCAAAAGAATTAGATTCAACACCTTGTGAGACTTCAGGCTGTAAGAAGGCTGCATGTACCCTAGGTAGAGATGAACAAAGTGTTGCTCATTCAGAAATAACCATCTCCACCTCCACCAGCACAGAGGAGACAGACAGCTGGAGATGCAAAACCAGAGGAACCAACAGGATTGCCCTTTCTCAAGGCATAAGCCAAGTCAAAACGGGACTTAAACACTGGCTTGCAGCAAACGTGTTTGGAAGGCTTTTCCAAACCAAGAGGTGGGAAATTCACTTGTGCAATTAATGTACAGGAGGTAAAGTGAACTCATCCTCCTTTCCCACTTGTCACCTCCTGCCTTTCTCTCAGCCGGGTGGGTAACATGCTTTGGCACCAGCAGAGCTCCACAGCCCATCTGGAAAGGACACAGATCCTCAATGTGTCCATGCACATATTAAAAGCACCTGTGCATTGCTCCTGCAAAGTCATCCCAGGAAAATCATCAATATTCATTCCCATATTCCCAGCTCTCAGTCTCTTTGCGCCCAACTTTCCTCAGGATGTTTTAAGTACCACAGGTCACCTTTCTTCAGGAAGGAAAGGTCAGGATGGTCCCAGCTGGCTTTGCCAAGGAGGTCCCAATGTGTCCCACAGGACTCCTAGCCCTGCTGACCACCAGAGCGCTCAGTCCAGGGCACCACAGATGTGCCCAGGGAGCTGTGCTGGCTCCATCCCAGGACATGGCCTGTCAGCACACGACAGGATCACAGAGCTGAGATGTTCCATCAACAAGGTGGTTATGAAAAGGAATTTTCCAAACGGCATCAAAAGGCAAATTCAGTGTGAAAGGCCAGGGACTGCACATGCAGCGAAGCTGATGGTCTTGCAAGCAGAGTCTGGAGCCAGGGAAATCTTCAGGACCCAAAGAGAGGGAAGGAAAAGGTGACCCCTCTGCTCAATCCATGCCCAGGGTGAAGTCAGGGTGAACCTGGCCGTAGAAAATGCATGCAGGCAGCCCATGGGGTCTGGATGCAAGAGATGAGGCTGCTACTCTAAATTGCCACAAGCAAGCTGCTTTTAGCTGTCTCAGTGCCTCAGTTTCCCTATCTGTACAAACAGAGTAAAATCCCCAACCTTGCACCATTTGGAGACAGAAAGTGCCTTTCCACATCTGTCTGCACCTGCACAGCATCAGCTAAAAAGCCGTTTGGAAGGATGTGATAAGGTGATGCCAAGGCTGTTTGCCAGCCTGCCCAGTAGCAACAAGGCAGTTTGACAGCCAGGCTGTCAAATGAAGATGGAGAAATCAGCTGGCTGCCTGTTCTGGGAACAAGGCAAGACACTAAGGACGTCCATGGACTTTATCTGAAGCATGTGGTCATGTATCAGATGTGGCCAAGGACTATGGGAGGTCCACAGCTCCTTAACATGCCCAGCATTGCTCTGCAAAACCCAGTCCCCTGCTCCAGGGACAGTTTTAGTGGATAAAACCCTGAAAACCTGCATCCCAGACAAAACTAGGATAGGGGTGGTGAGTGAGAGGGGACATTTGAGGGTCTTAGCACATCTCTTAGAGAGGGGCTCATTCTCCAGGCACTTCCCAGCATCTCCTAGAAGAGTGAAATTTCCAGGAGTGCCATAACTGACCACAGATCATCATCGTCATTAACATTATTATTAATAATAATCATTATTAAGGTATTGCTGCCAATAACTGCTCTAAGGTGGCACTGAAGGAGGCGATAGTGACTTTCTCAGGCCAAAACCAGTGGGCTTTGTCCTCTGAACTTCCTCACAGGGACCTCACAAAGCTTTGCATCAGCAGTGGGAATAAAAGATGCTCTTCCCGAGGTAGCTGCAGGGCCAGACTGCGTGTCCTCCTGAAGCTGAGCAAATCCCTCACTCATCAAGGATGTTGCCACCCACCAGCCTTCAGGGTCCAAATCTCTAGGTTTTATACTGAGTTATCAGTCACTCTATCGTCTGATTTGGAGTTCTTTGCTGTAGCTTGGACTCAGGAGGTGAGGAGCTCTTCATTGCAACCTGGACATGCAAAAAGGGTCAGCTGTGGACACCTGAGCTTTTCCTGATGGAAAACATCTCATCAAGAAATTCCCAGTTGGGAATGGCCAGATGGCCTCACAGGAGATAGGTGAGAAGAGATATGGACGTGAAGGTGACAGGCAGTGTTGGACAGAGCCCTTGTTCACCACCCATCGCTTCTGAGACAAAAAAGAGACTTTATTGTTCCTAATGATTAATATTATTAATTATTATCATCACCAACCACCATGCCTCCCTCCCTGTGCTGGCATCCATGTGCTCTGAAAGTAAATTTGCTTTGCAAGGAGGCTTAAAAACGTGCACTTTGAGAGGAAGGGAATAGACCCAACTCGTTTACACAAACAAGCAGGAGAACAGGCTTGTCACATTCCAGGCGTGTTTCCCCTGGCCACCGGCCCCCTCCTGCTCCAGTAAAGGAAAAGCTCCTTTTTCAAAAGAAATCCAGCACAGAAATCTCCCCATCTGCAATAATCCGGAGGGGAATCTATCTGTGGGGCAACTTGTACACATGCATAGGTTGTATCTGAGATCACAGGGCAATTTTTCCATCCATGCCTTGCCTGGCAGTGCAAAATGGAAGGGTTGAATTTTCAAGCCCCAAATAGTAGCTGCTTGGTGGGGTCTGTCATTGTCTCATTCCCTTCCCTGAGTAACATGGGATGGCCCCTGTCCAGGCTGGCAAATCGTTTAGTGTCCGAAAAACAGCGCCTGCACCCAGTGTTGGGGAGTGGTCCTGGGTCCACATTTGCCAGGAAGTCTCCAATAAATCTCACAGTCACCCTACGGATGCTCTCTGGGGACATCTTGGCCTGTGAGCCCGGAGGGGAGACACTGCTTTGGTTTTCAGGACTGGGAGAAAGAAAATCCAGGAGGGAAATCAGATAAGGCGCATTCCTGGGTGCACATTACTGAAATGACTTTGCATCGCAGCACTAATGCCCATACTTGACCAGAGAGCCACACAAATCCACTTGATTTATAGAGACGGAGGCACAGGCAGAAGAGAGGCCAAGAAGGGTATTTTCCCCCTCATTGTTCCCCCCGCTTGGTAGCTCGAGGAACAGTGACAATGTCTCTCTTGTGCTTGAAGTGCTGCAGGAGGAAAAATGGGAAATGCCAGGAGAGCGATAAGCGGTGTTCCAGCCAGGAAGGCAAACTCGGCGTGCGCCCATCACTCCTCGGTTGTTTACCGGCCAGCCGGGCGCCCTGGTTGAAGTGATTCTGCCTGCTCAGGGCTTGCTTCCAGGAGATAAGGCCCCAGCATCGATGAGGAATGGAAAAGCAGCCTGCGGTTAAGCTTCACCCAGCACACCGGGGTTGCCCCCACTTCGGCCTACAGCCACCAGACACCAGTAATGATGGATTTGCACCAGCTCTCCATCCTCCCTAGGTGTACCAGGCCTCGTCCATCCACCTCCCAACATCAAAATGATTTTCCCTCTCTCCACTAGATACTCATCCAGTGAAAAACTCAGAATGTTGTACCTATGTTCACAGCATCCTAGTTGAAGTTTGATAGGTCTTGTTTTGCATAAGGGGAAACTGAGGAACAAAAGAGACAGGAGGACCTCCATCCCCTGAACATGGGCTGGAAGCTCCTGGTGTGATGCCTGACCTTCCCTGGGAGAAATTTCTTTTCCCTCATACCTGAAGCTGGAGTGGAAATTCAGAGGGGTGGGACGTGAAAAGCCTCACTGGGATCCAGTCCTGACAGCTGAAGAGAAACTGGGGTCGCAGCAAGGGCTCAGAAATATTACCTACCACCTCCTGCATTCGCCCTGCCTCAGTTTCCCGACCCTGCTGACCTCCCTGGGTGTGAACTTTGTTTTTATTCTCACACACACACACACACCCCCCCTCAGAAATCCCAGGGGAGTGCTGTGATTTCACCCACCACACTGCCAGTCTCCAGCAGCCTGGGTGTTCTTCAGCAGTGCTGCCTCAATCTGCCCTCACTTTGCTCCCAAGAGCACAGCCCGGGGTGCTGTGATTATCAGCTAAAACCTGTTGCCTTGGGTTTTGCTGCTATCATGCAGACATACCAAGCCACTGACTTTTACCTTTGTCCATCTCAGCGGTGGAGTTTCCTGGCTTGCTGCTTGTTTATGCATGTTTCCTCCTCGAGCCATGACTCAAGCCTCAGGTATTTGAGAATTTGGTCATTACTGATCTAAGCCACCTTCCCAGCACTGGGAATGACTTTAGAATCCCTCAATCAAGGTGAGCACCCAAGTTCCCACCACCCAGGGCTATGGCATGGCTTTCCCTGCCCTGGGCTTTGCAACCCAGCATGCAGGAGAAGCATGCAAGGTCTGGTGGCCCAAACATGTGCCTTGACCCCAAAGGAAGGTTTTGGGTGGTGGGGCCAGAACAGGGAAGCCAGACCCATATTTGTCTTCATGGAGACATCCAGCTTCAGAAGGAACTCAAGGTCCATCTCCTGCGAGGTCTGGTGTGTGCCCTTTTGGCTGAGGGTCAAAGACACATGGTCTTTGGGTCTGTCCTAGGGATAGTGTGGGACATGGGCACAAGGTGTTGCACTTCATTGACTTCTCCTTGACATGTTCCTACAATTATCCCCTGTGAAGACCTCTCAAAGCCATACTGATGCTCAGATCTCCAATAAGCAGGAGTTTGGCTGAGCTGCCTCTGTTGGGAGCTGGACACTTTCCTCAGTAGAGGCACCTCCAGAGACCAAACATCCCATCTGAGCGGCAGAACTCCACCAATTGTCAAGGACAAATAAGAACTGAATACAGGCACAACTGCCAAGGGCCCAAATTCCAGGAGGCTGGATCCAAAACTGAGCCAACACAACGAAGAGACCTCTTGTTGTTCACCCTGCACAAGATTTGAGGCCAGCTCAGGTCTTGAACCTGGGCTTGTGAAGCCAATGAAGATGATACCTTCACTGGACCATTAAGGACCAGTCATTTCTTTGTTCCTGATCTTTTCAAGATGGCGAGGGTGATGGGCCCATGGGTAAGGAAAGTGTGAGTAGACTGTAAAGCTCCACAGGGCCATTAAAACCTGTGTCCTCATGCAGGTGACAAGGACAATCATTACCGTCAGGGTCATTTGCTCTGCTGCAGCATGGAGAGAAGGCTCTTTGGGTACCAACTATGTCTGGGTACATCCCTGGTACACCAGCACTCAAAAAAGCTGATGTAAAAGCTCTTCTCTAACTCACATCAGCGCATCATGCCATGGTGATACCAGCCAGGTGAGACACAGCCCACAGGTGGCACTGCAGCCCTGAGATGAGAAGGAAAGACACACAAGACAGACATCTACCATTCTTAATACAGATTTAGCCTTGTAATAATATCCCAGGGCCTTCCAAACACCTTCTCAGCATGTCCTGAATCTCACAACACCACTGGAGAGATGGGTGTCTGCTTATAGCTTTCACACTCAGAGGTAAACTGAGGCATCAAATTGCAGGGAGCTCCAGCCTGGAGGCTCCTGCTTACCTACTGAAGAAGGTAGTCCCTACAGACACAAACAGGGCTGAAGGTCTGCACCATGTGTGTCCCCTCAAATCCCTAGCTAAAAAGCATTTTGTTGGCTAAATGTGGCCCATTAGGTCCAACCACAGACTTCTCACGTGGAACGGAGATGGGAAGTATGTCAGAGAAGGAGGAACATGAAAAAGTGCTTTCTCCTTTGCTCTGCATGTTCAGCAGATAGGGACAAGCCATCATGGTTATGCCCTGTGCCACCTGAGTGGGCTGTGATGCAAAATCCAAGGATCTCCCTCAGTCCTGGAGAAACACCCCCATCTCCTTGCAGCCAGCTCATCCATAAAGCAGCATAGCCGCTGCTGCCAGACATGCAGAGAGTAACACTCTGCGTTTCAGCCACAGATGTCCGTCCGCCACCTTTTAATCCCCAGCCTTTGACCTTCTGCCTTTGTGCAGCCGAGTTAAAAACGCACATGTTAAGGCAACAAGGAAATGACCCAGAGTCTGATCCCCCTGATCCCTGCTTCACCTCCTGGGACAGGCGATGTTCCCTAGCGGCAAGACTCTAATCCCTCAGCCACCACAGTCATCGAGGGACGGTCCCCATTGCAGGACTCCGAGCATCCACCAAGGGGTGGAAACCTGCCTGAATGCTGAAAAAGAGTTGTTGTACCCCAAATTCCCTTCGGGGCCGAGATGCAAGGCAGGAAAGGAGTGAATTAAGTAACAGCACGATGGTTTTGCTCCTTCATGTCTAGGGTCACTGCTCCATCTAGTGTTAGAAATGTCCCTGAAGCAAGAACTGCCTCCCCACCAGCAGTGTCACCGCTCGGCAGCGACGGGCCATCAGCCTGGAAAACAGGTCACAGAAGCCCTTTTGGATGAAACATGAATAGATGGTGATTCTATTCTGCTCGGTTTTCTCTTTTTTTATTGCCAGGAGGAGCTGTCTCTTATCTCTTATACATCCCAAAAGCTTTCTCAGGTGCTCTGCAAAGGGACTGTAGAAGGAACCCAAGTATCTGACAATATCTGATAGTGTAGTGACTGTATCTGCTCAAGTGTAGGCAGTCAGTTTATTCCCAGCCACATGGCATCTCATACATGACACCCCGATCTCCAAATGAAGTTACTCCGGTTCAGGGTCAATCAGGAAAACCATGTTAGGGGGAAGGTGCTGCCAAAAAGTGGAGGAGTTCATAGTGCCCATGGCAAGCAGAAATACCATCAGTAGGGTTCAGAGTTAACAGTTTTTCCTTGTGAGAAGGAAGCTCTGCCTCTCTCCAAGGTATATGAGCTTAAAAATAATACAAATTGCTTCCAAATTGTTTTGATAAAATGACTGTGGCAGGACATCACACATTTCACAGAAATTTAAAAAATGCTGGAGTGGGAATGAAATTTTAGTTATTTAGGAGGCACCTAAATCCATGGGTCTGAGTTGTTGCCTGAACAGGACCTCCTTCAAAACCTGCAGCAGTATCCCAGCTGCCAGGATAGAGCCAGGGAGATGGCTCTTTTCTTTGATGAAACCTTCCTTCAATGAAGCTACCATTGAAACAAGAAGAGCCTCCGACCGCAGGGACAGGTATGACAGTACCAGAGATCCCTCACGACATAGTGTTATAGGGTAACTTAGGTGGGACGGGACCTTAGGAGCTCTCTAGTGCAACCTCTTGCTCAAAGCACAGTGAGCAATCAGATCAAACCAAGTTGTGCAGGACTTAGCTGGGTCTTGAAATCCTTCAAGGATAGAGATGTCACAGGTCTCTGGGCAACTGACTCCAGTGCTGGACTGGGCAGTGCTTCACGCCTAATGCCTGAGACAATGGTGTAAGAACATTGGAGGCAGCCTGCTCGCAAACAGTAGACCTGATTGCTACTAATGAAGCACATGGCTTAATCCCCACTATAACTACTGGTGTTGAGTGATTTTGTGCCTAAGCACAGCTGTACTCACCTTTGAGTCTCCTTCCACCCATAGCCTCAATGGCCCTCCAGGAGCAGTAATCTCCATCATCTGCTGAGAGGACATTGCTGCCGGAGGAGCTATGGCTGCCCCATCCCTGGCAGTGTTCAAGGCCTGGTTGGAAGGGGCTTGGAACAACCTGGCCTAGTGCAAGGTGTCCATGCACTGGCAGTCCCTTCCAGTGCAAACCATTCTATGATTCTATGATTTTCCCTTCTCTGATTTAGCCTGGGTTTCACATCCCTCACATGCTGCACTAGCTTGAAAACTACCAAGGGGCATGTTCAAAGTGAATGGGCACATGTTCAGTTCAAATGTGTGAGCTGGAGACAGTGGTCCCAGAAGCTTTCAGCCCCTGGCGCTGAGCCCTCCTCTCAGGTAAGACATACAGCAATGTGCTCTGACTACTTACTCTGCCCTTTACTTTGTTCTCAATGAAATGAAGGGAATGTGGACCTCCAAAATCTCCCCATCAGCAGAAGCAAATCCAAGACTATAGATCACCTGGACCTCACCATTCTCAGGGACAATGCAATGAGACACTTGTTTCAGCAGCACATCTGCTTCCACATCTTTGGGTGATCACAGAATCATCATAGAAACATAAAATCATAGAATAATAGAATGGTTAAGGTTGGAAAGGAACTTAAGGTCATAGAATGGACTGGATTGGAAGGGACTTTAAAAGACCATCTCATTCCAACCCCCCTGATGCACAGGTAAAGCCAAACCTGCGGGGACCCAAGAGCTTTAGGCTGAAACCAGCATATTTTGCACGCATGAACTGAGGAGCAACATTACATCTAGAAGGATATTTCTTGGTCACATTGCCTTGTCCTGACCAGATCCTGAATGGTGCAGGGGCTATGATTTCCCCCAGCAGAGCTCCACTGCTCCCCAAATAATCAGCCTTCCCAGTTTGTCCCAGCCAGCAATGGTGTGGTGGCAGAGGACAGCTGTACAGACAGCAGGGTTTGGCTTCCCATAGAGCAACTTCAAGCCCCAAAACACAGTTCAGAGCTCACAGTGGGAAACAGAGGCACAAAGCAGTGCGATGACTTCCCAGGGTCTGTTTAGCTTCTGTTACTGAGCTGTTCCCTGGGTCACCCCCTGCCTTGCAACCTCCTCTGGGGACAGCACTGCCATGCAAAGGATATGATGGGGTAAGCAGGGGGATGCTGGCATCCTCTCACATGGCAAGTGGTCCTTGGCCACCAGTGTCCTAGAGTCAGGAGTGAGGCAGGGAATTTTGGGGTCCAGGTGTTTAGCAGCACATGATGCATCATTGCTTCTTGCTCTAGAAGTAGGGAGAAAGGGAGGAAAAGCTGCAGGATCAGGGGCCAGGAGGGTCGCCAACCATTGCACAAGGCCCTCTGCACATCCCATCTCCTTGGGCCAGCTTCACACTCCTCATATCTGCCCTGGTGCCAACAAGGATTTTATCTAGATCAAACCCTAAAGATATTGCATCCAGCCAGGGCTGAATGTGCTTTTGGCTTCCCCTCCCTGAATACAATTCCCCAACAAATGGTTATTTCGAATGGGAGGTTTGCCCACAACATATGACAGCCTACCCCTTGGGTGTTTATATCAGCATTACACACTATGAATGCTTCAAGACAAGAAGTTACATAGAAAATGCCTTTTGTCCAGCAACACAATCTGCTTTTTTGTTCCAAGAGGCCAAGATAATTGGAGCTGCAGAGCGCTACCTTAACACCCTTCTACCAGTCATGGACTTAATTCCGGGGAGAATAACTCCCTGCAGTTATTGCTATAAAGCAATGCAGCGATTCAGAGAAACCTTTTCACTTGCCTATGCTGAGGGGGGACCACCCAGGCACCGGGAGGACAAAGCCACCCTCACACCCGCTGTGAGGGGCAGAGTAGACCAGGGCTAGGAGGGATGGATGGTCCTGCAGTGGTCTGTCCCCCCATCTCAGGGCAGGGATGTGGCTTGGAGCCCCAGGCTGGCAATGCACATGCCCCATGCATTGTACAAGGACAGGGCACATGCAGAAGGGGAAGCTGGCCTCGCTGGGGGCTTGCTGGCTCCATGACCAGTGTGTATGTGAAGGTAGTGGGCAGAGGGATTAGTTTTTTAGGGGCTGCACACAGGCAACCACCCCCTCACTGACACCTCGTCCCTGATGGCTGTGCTCATGCAAAGGCGTTTGTCAGCTAATGCATGCAAATATATGCATATAGATACAGAGAAATGTATATTAAGAAAAAAATTAAAAACATCAAACCTTTCTTTTATAGCTATCATCTGGCTTCTGCCCACAGGGAGAGCTACTGGAGAGCCTCCCCTTCTCCTATCTCCTTGTCCCCCATACTGGGTCACACTCAGACATTAGCTCCCCGTACCCTCCTAATAATAACTGTCCAGAAACCTAAATTAGCTGTTGCAGAAACATAATGATCCCAGAGGAGGGCTGAGCCGCATCCCCTGCCCTGGCTGGCTGGTTGCATTGTGCCCGCTATCTACCCAGGGGATGCTAAAGACGAACACACCAGCACCCCCATCTCAATGGAGAGAAAAGTTTCATCTCCCTCATTTTGGGGTCCAAAGGGCATCTCTGCCACTGCCATCTTGCCTGTGTGGCCTTGGGCACATCGCTTGTCCCTGTCACCCTTACCATGGTGGAAGCAACCACCGGATGG
>NW_009925000.1:0-9073 GCF_000696875.1 Nestor notabilis
GGTGCGGCGAGGAGAGGGAAGAGGGCCGCTCCCGCCGGGGCCCTGCAGCCGGCGAAGCTGAGCCGCGCCGAGCTCTACAAGCCACCGACCAACGAGGAGCTGAACCGGCTGAAGGAGACCGAGGATCTGTTCCATTCCAGCCTGCTCCGCCTGCAGGTCAGCGGGAGGCTCCTCGGGGAGCAGTGGGACCCCGGGCTCGGAGCTCTTACGGGAACCGGTCCGGGATGAGGCCCCAGGCCGCTGGCGGGCCCCTGAACACTCCTGGCCTAGTAAATCCAGGCACAGGCCGCTCCTGTGCAGGAGCCGGGGACCGGGCTGTGACAGGAGGCACAGGCTTCACAAGGCACCCAGCACATTGTGGTATTTTCCATCGTAATTCCTGTTACCGACCCGCACCAGGCCTTGTGCCTCTTTTACACCGTTAAAATTGAACCCTTCCAGCACATAACTGCAGTATGGTTGAAGCGTGATCATTGCATCCTTCCCTGCAGTGACTTATCGCATAGCACAGTGAGGAGGTAGCAGCACTGTTTGTGCCTGGCTGCTGTCTTTGACCAGCTTCTGGATGCGACAGGAAGATGTTTTGTATGGGGAAGCAAGCTGTCTGTGTTAGGTGGAGGTCAGGCTGGTGGATACATGGCTTCTGATGTGATTTTTGTGAGGAGTGGCTTTGATCTTTTGGCTACCTGCTGGTATTGGTGGCAGGACCTTTAGGGCCTGGTTCATGGCATGAATCTGAATGGTTGTAGCTAATACTTTGCCATACCAAAAGCCTTTCTGACAGCTGTATGCCTTTGTGAATCACACCAGGTGTCTTTGTGGCTGGACCTCACACGGGAGCTGTTCAGCATTTCATAGGCAATGTGTTATCCTTCTGCCCATGGGCTGCCTGGACTCCCAGCTCCAGGCAGGGTTTGCAGAGGGGTGCATGTGTGCTCCCCAGCTCATCTGCTGCCCTCTTTACCAGGCTTGCGGCAGATGCTGGAGGACAAGGTAAAGGGCAAGAGCAGCTATAGTGTTGCAGCTGCTTTTGATGGTCCCCTTTTCTCCTATAGATCGAGGAGCTTCTGAAGGAGGTGACATTGAAGGAGACAAAGAAGAAGAAGATTGATGCCTTCCTACATGAAATTAACAGCCTGCTGACCGCCATCCCAGAGACACCAGAAACTGAAGTACGTTTCAGAGTGATGGAGGAGGTGGCAAAACCCCTGTATGGACCAGGTTCTGCTGTTGCTGTGCAGGCAGAGGTCCTTATGGACAGTATCCCTTTGGGATCGAAAAATACAACTTTGCTTTACCTTGGAAGGGAGAGGAGGGCACTGTGTATTTCAGATGTGCGTGCAGACGCCTGCAGCTGTGTGGTGGGAGGCATCCTGGTTCCTGCACATCTGCTGTTGGTGATGATTAGAGTGTTTTGCATGTCCTGTCTGTTCCCAGCTCACTGACCAGGCCTGGCTCCCCAAAGATGTGAAGGTCCCATTCCTGCAGGTGCCATTCAGCATCAAGGGGAGGTTCCACTTCATGCCCCCAGCTGAGCTGAAGGTGGTGGGCAGCTACCTGCTGGGCACCTGTATTAAACCAGAGATCAATGTGGACATGGCGGTGACAATGCCACGGGTGAGTCTGTCCATGCCTGCTCCTGAGTGGCCCTGTCCCCCACCACCCCTGCCCTGTCCTCTCCACTCCTGAGTGGGTTTACAGCACCTGTGGATGCAGCTGCTTTGATTTTAGTTCCTCATGAGGATCTTCTTTCTCTCTGCCTGGGCTGAACCAATTCTACATTGCTGGGGAGATAGATGCTGTCTGGTTTTGTACCCTGTTGCACTTCTGTCCCAGCTCCCAAGACTGTTTTAGGGAGAGTGATGTTTGCAAGCTGCTACTCCTCTAGTGCTCCTTCCCTTTGCTCTTACGGGGTTTGAGACAAAGTGACACCCTGTTTGGGTGCATGGCTTTGCTCTGCCTCCTATGATCCCAGAGCCTGGTAAGCCAGCAGCAAGGCAGTGCTCCTGATCGACTTGGAGCTCCTTGGGGCCATAGCTGCATGCCCGTGGGACTGAGGAGAGTGGTGGGTGGTGGTGTCCCTTGGGCTGAACTGGGCTCTGCAGGCCAGTGAGGAGGGATCTCCCTGTCCCTCTCTTCCCAGGAAATCTTCCAGGACAAAGATAACCTAAATCAGCGCTACCACCGGAAGAGAGCTCTGTACCTGGCCCACATTGCCCAGCACTTATCTAAGCAGCAGCATTTTGGCAGTGTGAAGTTTGCCTACATGAACAGCAACCATCTCAAGCCCATCCTGCTACTGAGGCCTCAAGGTAACACTTAAGCTGTGCTCTGGTGGGTACTGGTGTTAAGTGCAGGGTGTAGTGGTGGTCTCATATCCCTTTTGGAGAGGGGTCAGTCTGGGGCTGTCATAACAATTAGTGATAAATTTTGAAGCTTTGATGCTCCCAGTTGTCCTTTCTCTCTGCACAGAGCCTAGCCCGCAAGACCTCTTCCACTTCCAGTCCCCTTCTTCAGCTTGGCTGGGCTATCCAGGCTTGGCCTTGCTGGCTGGAGTAAAGGAGATCCTACATAAAAATGTTTGTGTCTAGCACTGTTCTCCCTCTCTGCTTTCCCCACCCCTGCTCCCTGTCATACTCTTGCTTTCCCTGGGAAGCTGTGTGCAGTCTGTCTTTTCTCTGACATGACGTGGGCTGCTGGGTGCTGCGTGTTTCTGCAGACCCCAGGTGGTGGTGGGGGACAGGCAGTGATGTGGCAAGGCTAGGGCAGGCAGGAGTGTGCTGGAGTACCAGACTGGACAGTGAGGGTGAAGTTGAGACTTGGCTCTGACCAGTGTGACTCCAGGGTTATTGTTGTTTCTGCGATATGGTCACTCTCTGCTCTGATATGATTTCCACTGCTGCTGAGTTTTCCTGGGAAGGAGCTTTTTCCTTTTCCCAAAGTGGGGGTGTTCTCAAGTTTGTCTCTGACATCTCTTTCTCATGCACATCTACCTTGCTTACAGGCAAGGATGAGAAGATGGTCACTGTCCGACTCCACGCGTGTCCTGCCCCAGGTCTCTTCAAACCCAGTCGCTTCTATCCCAGCAAGAACAATGTCCGGACAGCCTGGTTCATGGAGCAGAGCACCCCCAAAGAAGGTAGGGCCTGGGGCTGGGAGAACATGAGGCTGCTTGATTCAGTGGGAGATTGCACCCAGTGCCCAGAGGTGGGTTTGCTGCAGCCCTTTTCTGTGAACAGGAGGTTTGTGGTTGGATCCAATGTGCTGTCGTCTCCCCACACAGGAGCCCCTGAGCCCCCGACCCCGCACTACAACAACTCCATCCTCTGCGACACAGTGCTGCTCTCCCATCTGCAGTTCTTGTCTAGTGCAGCCACTGACTTCCCAGGCATGAAGGATGGCGTGGCCCTTCTCAAAGTTTGGCTTAACCAGCGGCAGCTCAGCAAGGTATGTCGTGTGCCAGGGTTCAGGACAGGCTCTGCTTGCCTGGCCAACCTGCCTTTGGCTTGATCTTCCTTCCTAGGGGTGGAAAGGTGGTGCTTTGGGTGGTGGGAGTGGGCTTGTGACTGTGAACTCAGCTGTGTTAGGTTTTAAAGAGCTCCATCCTACCCTCTGGGTTGCAGTGTGTATGTGCATGCTGGACAGTCATGCTTCTTTACAGTCCCTGGAATGATGTAGTGGGTTTTTTTGGGTGTTTTTTGGTTTTCTTCATCCCATTTTCCAAAGAATTTTGTGGCCTTGCCTTCCTGCAAGGAGATCCATATCCAATATCCATACTGTGCAGGGGTTTGCTTCTTCCATGTCTTCCTGATGGGGCTGGGGCTTGGGCTTGGGCTCTGGTAGAGGCTAGAAGCAGTCAGGTGGGGTGGGCTCTGGTGCTCATGGTGCCTCCTTGAGCTCTTGTTGACTCAGCCCTCTCTTTCCACAGGGCTTGGGGTGCTTCAGCGGCTTCTTGGTCTCCATGCTGGTTGCCTACCTGCTGATGAAGCGTAAGATCGTCAAGATGATGAGTGGGTACCAGGTGCTGAGGAGCACCCTGCAGTTCCTGGGTGAGTTTTCAGGGTCCTCTGGGCAGGGAAAGGCTGGTGTCAGCAGAGTTGCTGCACAAAGCCTGAACACAGTGGGGGAAGGGGGGATTATGGCTTTTCTCTTTCTGATGATAAGACCCTGTGGGTGGGATGGATGGGAAAGGATGAGGCAGCAGAACAGGGCTGGATGGAGCACCTTACAGTGGAGTGGATGGGTCCTATCACAGGGTGGAGGCCAGTGTTGCGTTGTCGCACTGGTAATGTTGTGAGGTACTGGCACATAGCTCTCCTGACAGGGGAGATGTGGATGGTGGTGTGACTTGTCCCTTCTTGTCTGCCTACAGCCACCACTGATCTGAGTGTGACAGGGATCAGCCTAGTGAAGGATGTGGATCCCTCCCTGGTAAGCAGCTGACCGGGGGGGGTGTCTCCTGTCTGTGTCTGGCTTTTCTGCCAGCACTGGCAGGGCAGGGACGTGCCTGTTAAAGGGATGTTGGTGTCAACAAGGTGGTGGTGTCTGCTGTGCCAAGGCACTAAAGACACTGTTTGCTCTTGCAGCCTGTCCTGGACGACTTCCAGCAGGCGTTTGAAGTGGTCTTTGTGGATCCCTCTGGGCTGGTGAACCTCTGTGCTGATATGACTGCCAGCAAATATCACCAGGTACTGAGCAGGGTGTGGTGGCAGCCCAAGATGCTGTCTTAGGAGTGAGCTGAGGCAGGCAGAGGGTGGTTAGGTGTCTTGGAGGAGAACACTGAACGTGGGGAAAGTGTTCAATGTTGCTTTTTAAGCTTTCGACATCCGTACAGCTCTGAAACTTAAAGAGAATTTTAAGACTTGGATGTACTGCTGCTTTGCCTGTCATGCTTGAATGATGGAGAAAAGTTGTTTCCCTTCACGTTTGGGTGGAGCCAAACAGCTGTTTAGCAGAACTAACTGTTTAGGAGCAGGAAAAAAATTCACCTTAATGGTAATGATATCAAGGAGGGTCTGTGGATGACAGCAGCAGCTGTTGGTGACTTGGCTTCACGCTGAGGAAAGAGGCTGTCTGGGTTCAGGGTCTGCTGGTGACCATGGAGCTGGGTGGCCATGGTTGATGGGGGGGAATAGTGACCACTGCTGGAGGGATTTCTTTCCTTCTCCCCTCCCATTCATGCTCTTAATCTGTCTTGTCTCCTTGCTCAGGTCCAGTTTGAAGCCAAGTGCTCCATGGAAATTTTGGATGATCGGATGGTGGATGGCTTTCAGGCACTGCTCATGACTGGAAAGCCCATGCTCAGAGCCTTTGACCATGTCTTCCAGTGAGTCTTGCTCTTCCTGTGCTGGTGGGGTAAGGCTGAGGAGCCTGGTTGGAGAGGATTTGGCTCTTTCTGGCTTTGGATTGGGATGGATTTGTACCTGCCTGGTGGGAGATGGTCCTGCTAGCTCTGAGATAGCTGGTGTCTCTTGCATTTGGCCATTCCACTTTTACTGTCTAGATAGCCTCCCAGGAGGAGGAGTGCAATGCTTTGGCCTTTGGGAATGAGGACTGTCCCAAGGATCAGCATCTCCTATAGTCAGATGCCAAAATGCAGTGTTTCTTCTGGTAGCTTCCATCCTGGGTCAGGATCCTTAGTTCCCCACTTTGTCCATCCTCTAGCATATCCTTCTCTGAGAAAGGATTTGGTGTCAGAGGTGGATGACTAGCTTCTTTCCTTTTCCTGTAGCCTGAAGCATGTCTCCAAGCTGCAGGGTACCTGCAAGAAGATGCAGCTGCTGAATGAGCTGATGGATCGGGGTGGGAACTATGTGGCTGCAGCCCTTCCCTTCATTGTCTCACTGCTGGCCCGTGGGCTGTCCGGGAGAGCGCTGCTTGTGGCTCACTCCTTGCCACAGGTCCCTGAGGTAATGCAGATTGACAATGATACTGCATGCTTTGCAGAACGTGGGGTCTTGCATGTCTGTGTGGCACTGCTGGGCATGGGAAGGGGATCTCTTCTCACTGCAGGAGGAGACAAGCCTGTCCTCTTCGTGGGGAGTAGAGGATCTGAAGCTTTACACTGGGTTGTGAGGTCCCACTGGGAGGCTTGGTCTGGGTAGAAGTCCTGGCCTGTTGATGGGGCAGGGTGAAGACAACCGTGTTTTTTACTAGGGAGGCTTACTACATTGGGCTTTCTCCATCTGTGCTCATCCAGGCACCCGAGAGCATGTATGTAGCAGGAGGCTCATCTAGCAGCGCAATATCCAAGCAGTTGCTGCTCCTGCAACCTTCTCTCTTCTTGTGCTCCATGTTCCTTATTTTCCTACAGTGGCCGATTGATGCTGAACCCCCAAAACACAAGGATGTTGGGCCCCTGACATTTGGGCTCCTGTTTTATCCTGATTTTGCTGCCAGCATGCTGGAGAAGGGACCGCAGGCTGATCACCCTGAGGTGAGGGGAGCCCTGCCCCTGCCAAGCATGGTGGAGCATGCTGTGGTTGCACATGGTTGTGGGGTTGGCTGATGGTCATGGGAACGATTTGCCCAGCCCCACTGCTGACCTGTGTCCCTGGCCTGGCTTGGCTCATGTCCTCCCACAGGCCCTGGACTTTCGGACCTTCTGGGGGGAGAAATCAGAGCTGCGGCGATTCCAGGATGGCAGCATCTGTGAGGCAGTGGTGTGGGAGGCCAGCACTGCCTACCACAAACGCCTCATTCCTGAGCAGATTATCAAGCACCTACTGAATCTGTAAGTTGCACTGACCCTGCAGCTGTGTGTGGGTCACTGCTGCTCTCCTGGCTTGTGCCACATCCCTGGTAACCCCACTGGCTGGCTTCATGCTTTGGGGGATGTTGTGGGTTGTTTTGGCTTTGTGGAATCTGGAAGTCACTTCAGTTGTGGTCCTGATGCTGTGAGCTGTTTCTCAAGCGAAGGTGGGGAGAGCAAGTGCTATCGTTTCTGCTGATGGTAATACTGAGGGCAAGGAGGCAGCGTGGTCCTGCCCTTACAGGCACATGGGATATTGGGACACTCATTGTTGGCAGAGCTGTCAGCTGTCAGAGAAGCTCTCTGGAGCTTGCAGGATATTTAATGAAATCCTGAGACCCTGTGGTGGTTCACAGGTTGGGTCTCCCTACAACACTGGAAAGCTTCCATGTAGAAGTATATACCTTCTGCCAAAAACGAGACTCTCTTGCACAACACAGAGAAGTTGCCTGGGCCTCTTTATCCTGAATTGAGGAGGGGTTTTGTGAGGAAGTGTTTGTTCATTGGCAGGCATGGCTTTGAATCCTATGGAGGTGCATGAGCTGTCTGGCTCCTTTGGGTGGATAACTTGGCCATGGGAGGAATGCACAGAGGTTCATCTCCTCACTGTGACCCTTCTGTATGGAGGGATCCCTCACCCTTGGACTGACCCTTGCCTTTGGGCACAGCATACAGTGCTGGGATGGGTGGGTTGGTGTGTTGTAGCTGTAATGCTCTGTTGTCTTCCCTGTAGCCACGCGGACATTCAGGAATCCTCCATCTGCTACATGGGAGCCCTGCTGGAGGCTGTGATCAGGACTGGGAAAGAGGTATGGTTGCTTCCCCAGTGGGGCTGTAGGTTTCTTGAGGAAGGGTGGTATGGGGAGGTCATTTTAGCTTTGTGGTCCTGAGGCAGCTGAGTGGTTCCCAAGAGGAAAATTCCTGCCTGTGGGTGCTTTGATGGGCAGTGTGGTGCTTTCCTTGGATCTTCCAAGCCTTTTGTGCCAACCAAGACCACTACTGCCATCATCTTGCTCTGGCAGTCCCTGCACCCCATTTCTCCTGCAGGAATCCCACTGGCCTTCTCTTTGTGCTTGTGTCCATGTCCTGGGTTTGTAACAGGTTTTTCTCCTTCTCAGTGGCTGGTGCAGTGCTGTGTTTTTGACTTTAGCCTGGGAACAACTGATAACACACTGATGTTTTAGTTGTTGCTAAGTAACGCTTACCCCGATCAGGACTTTTCAGTCTCATTCTCTGCCAGGGAGGAGGGGAAGCCGGGAGGAAGCAGAGACAGGACCCCTGACCCAAACTGGCCAAAGGGGTATTCCATACCACAGCACGTCATGCCCAGTATAGAAACCAGGGGGAGTTACCTGGAAGGCCCAGATCGCTGCTCGGGTCAGGCTGGGTATCGGTCGGCGGGTGGTGAGCGGTTGTGTCCTCTCCCCTTGTTATTTCCCTTATCATTATTATTGGTAGCAGCAGTGGTTTGTATTATACCTTAGTTACTGAACTGCTCTTATCTCAACCTGTGGGAGTTACATTCTTTCAATCCTCCCCATCCCTCTGGGAGCTGGGGGGAAGAAGGGGAGGGAATGAGCGGGTGGCTGCGTGGTTCCGAGGTACCAGCTGGGCTTAAACCACAATAGTTCACTATGTTCACATTGTCTGAAGATACTGCTGTCCCACTGTGCTCCTATGGCTACACCTTTCAGGTCCTGCATCCTTCAGGACATGGGTCAGACACTTCTATACCTCCATCTCATAGGTCCAGCTGGGAAAACCAGAAGGATTTTTACTGTTATGGTGCAAAGTGCTAGGTCGTGGCCATCAATTCCTACTTAATGATCCAGCTGAATGTGCAGCTGAAACCAAGAAACGTCATTTTGAGACAGAAAAAATGCATCTTGGAGGAAGGGAAAGGTCTCCCTCCCTACTTCTGCTCTCTGCCTTTTTAAAGCCTGGAGGCATGAGCACTTTGGCACCACTTTGCTGGTCTTTTGAAAAACCACCTTTTTATCTGGCTGTTGGATGGAGGAGGAAGTTGTTCCCTTTCCCATTTTTAAGAACAAAGGGGAGCAAATCCTGGGCTGCATCAAAAGGAGCACGACCAGCAGATTAAAGAAGGTGATTCTCTCCCTCTGCTCACTCATGAGCACTCCTCTGCACTCTCATGAGACCCCATCTGAAGTACTGTGTCCAGCTCTCAGGACCCCAGCATAAGATGGATGTGGAGCTGTTGGAATGAGTCCAGAGGAGGCCATGGAGATGCTGTGAGGGCTGGAGCAGCTCTGCTCTGGAGACAGGCTGAGGGCGCTGGGCTGGTTCAGCCCGGAGGAACTG
>NW_009925000.1:9441-56031 GCF_000696875.1 Nestor notabilis
CAAGGCCAGTTGGGACACAGGGGCTTGGAGCACCCTGCTGTAGCGGAAGGTGTCCCTGCCCGTGGCAGGGGGTTGGAACTGGATGAGCTTCAAGTTCCTTTCCAACCCAAACCATTCCATGATTCTATGAAATCTGATCCAAAGAATCATCTGTGCCAGGATCATTTGCTGTCTGGGCAGAGCTACATGTCAGATAAGAGATGATTGTATGGCCTGTTGCGTGCTGAGGCAGCAAAATCTGTGTGTGCCATGTCCCTGCAAGCCAGCCTGCGGTGAGCAGGGCTGATGAACCCCATGCTGAGAGGGGATGCACTTTACTGGAGCCTGAGATGCACTTAGGAGTACAAAGGAGAGTCTCTGGAGGAACAAAGGAGAAACTCTGGAGGATCTCATTGTCATTTGTGGGGCCCTGGGAAGTCTGCAGTGGGCAAGGGACGAGGGGGATGGACAGTGCAGCCAGATCTAGAGACAGGTAGGACAGGGTTTGTCGTTCGTGGTGCACCCCACAGAGGGTGCTGCTGCTCTGCTGGGAAGCCCAGGCTGGCCGGATGTGTGCAGCTCAATTTGGATGCATCTGAGCTGAATGGTTTGATGCCAGTGATGTCTCCTCCTGATTCAGGCTCCTGTGCTGTGCTGTGGGGAGATGGAAGCAGCAAGGGCAACACCAGTTCTCGTAGTGATGCTTCTCATGTACCCTCCCCAGGGCTACTGTAAAGTTCTGGCTATTTTCTGTCTTGGCTTTTGCCATGCTTCACAGCTCTGCCTTGGCTGAGGATGTAGTCAGAGCAGTTTGCTGTTAACTGCTGTCTCTGTTGGCATCGTGGTAACTGGCAGGGAGGCAGTAGCAGAGCTCTCACCTTGCCGGTTCATCATCTCTTTATTCCCAGATCACTCTTAGCTTTTCCATTTCAAGGGAGCTTGCTGCCAGTATAGCTCTTGGTGCTGCCTTAGTGTCTTGCACAGGAAATAATTTGACTTGCCACTTGAAACACAGCCTCTGGGATGGCTGTGGCTGCTGGGGAGTCACAGACAGTCTTGCCCTTGTCCTCCCTTTTTCTCTTACCTCCCAGTTTTCCCTAGTGCTCCTGCCAGAAGCTGCTGTCTCCTTGGAGCTTGGCTGCGATGCCAGCCCCAGAGGGAGGCAAGGTGGGCACCCATACAGGAGTTGGAGAGATGAACAGAGAGGCTTCCTGTGTGTCTGCAGGCATCAGGGACGGGTGAGGAGGCCATGGTCAGCGTTGTCCGCTCCTACGACGACCTGAGCCGCAAGCTTTGGCACCTGAAGGAGCTGCCACTGATGGTGACGTCTGTGCAGGGTGTCCATCCAGCCCTCCGGTACACGGAGGTGAGTGTTCCTGAGCACAGCGCATGCATGGGGGTCTGCAAGTTGCTGGGGAATGCCCTGGAGTGAAAGGGGACAGAGAGAATCAGTCACTCTGCTTTTGTGGCTCCTGAGAGCCGTCAGGGTGATGCAGTGCCTCTTCTTGCTGTCCTGCCCCTCAGGATGGCTGTGCACAAGTTGGCTAAGCCCTCTGTGCCAGAGGAGTTTGCTGGGGTGGGAGGTTTGGGATGAGGGGGTGCATGGTGCCCTGGGTTTTCTGCTCTCAGTTCTCAGTCCCTGGACATCTCTTCTCTCCCAGGTCTTCCCTCCCATTCCCATGAAGCCGATTTATTCCTTCCATACCCAAATCAGGACAAAACACTTGCTGCTTCCCTCGGAGGAGAAGCCCTGCCCAGCCTACGTAACCCCTTTGAAGAGTAAGTTGGAGAGATGTGAGTGGGAGATGATTTGGTGGGAGGAAGCAGAGGCAGGCAATGATGCTGGCTCCATTAACTGCTGCGTTGGTGTGCTGCAGGTGGAAGCAGAGGCCTGGCTTCTCCTGCTGTAACCTCTATTCCTAGCCATCCCCATCCAACCCCTCATTTCTCTGTGGGGCTCACTGGCCTCCTGCTGTCCCTTTGTCCCCAGCAATCTGCCACATGGAGGGCAGTGGCCAGTGGCCCCAGGACAAAGATGCCATCAAGCGCATCAAGGCGGCTTTCCACCTCCAGCTGGCTGAGCTCCTCCAGCACCAGCACCAGCTGGTTTGCAGACCAGCGGTGACCCACACTGATGTGTACAAGGTAAAGGGGTGACAGAGACCTTCTGCAGACCTGACTTTGTGACCTGGGAGGCAGGCAGGGGGCTGTGGCAGTGATCCCTCTGGGGAAAAAACAGGATTTGGATGGTGGGCCTAGGGAAAAGTGTGGCGAGACTGTGTTGATGGCAGGATGCTGTTGTTGCATCCCTCAGGTGCAGCGTAGCTTATGTTACTACCAAGTCTGACTTCACTTTCTGCTCCCATCTCAGGATGGGTACGTTTTCCGTCTCCAAGTAGCCTACCACCGGGAGCCCCTGATCCTGAAGGAAGTGGTCACCCCAGAAGGAATGCTGAAGTACCAGGACACAGAGGAATCTCGGCAGCTGGAGCTGGAAATACAGCATTTGCCCTATTTAACCAGCTCTCTGCATGGGTAGGTGAGGCCGGGGGTGTCTGGAGGGCCAGGACATGGGATGTGGCTGGAAGCCAGTGTGGAGGTGCCCTTGGATGTTGGAGAGTGATGATGCGGAGAGGAACTCGCTGTGGGAAGTGGCCCTTCAGTTCACCTTGTGAGAAGTTCTGTGGGAGGATGGAGGGACGAATGTGGGTGAGGGTGGCACCTGTTGTCACATCTGAGGTCACTGGTATGGAGAGACAAGTACCGAAGAGCAGCATGATTAGAGAGCAGCATCTGTTAGTGTTTCCCCTTTGTGCCCTCAGAATCTCAACAACTACAGAGGTGCTCCACACACATTCCTGGCAGATTTTTGCCCTCTGTTCTCTCTTGCCAAATGCCAAAAGTCCGTTTTGGATGTGTGGATTGAGCAGTGGCTTGTCTCCCTCCTTGCAGGCTCCAGCAGCAGCACCCTGTCTTTGGCAGCACTTGCCGACTGGCCAAGCGCTGGGTCAGCGCCCAGCTCCTGAGTGACAACATCTCTGAGGAGTGTGTGGACCTCCTTGTGGCATTTCTTTTCCTCCACCCAGCCCCCTTCACACCACCCAGGTAAGGATGAGGATCCCGGGCTGCCCCAATGGGGATTTAGTGCTTTTTTCCCTTACCTGGAATGAGCGAGGGATGGGATACTGTTAAGGCAGGAGTTGCTGGGAGGCTGTGCAGCAGGGAGCTGTGCTGCTAAAATGCTGTCCCAGTCCCTGTTGGGAGCAGCTGGACAGAAGAGATGGAGATACTTGGTGTTGCAGGACTGGTTTCTCCTTCCCTGTGTGCCACAGAGAAAGGCAGGTAGAGGTAGGTAAGGATGGGAGCAAATGCCCTTGTGGTCTTTGGGTGCTGGTGAAACAATGATGGGGTGTCTTTGTTTCATTATTTCAATGACTGGCAGTCCCTTTTTCCTGGGGGTGATGGCCAGGAGAAGCAAGGGTGAGGGCTGCACTGTGGCTAGCAGCACACTGGAGCTCCTGGGTTCCTCAGGACAGATGTTGCAGTGGTGTCACCTGCAGCCTCCCTCCTGGAGAGGATTCCCAAGGGAAGGGCTAGAGTTCAGTGGCTGAAAGCTGAGTGGAGTAGCATGTTAGTAAATAACCCCACGGAGCCAGTTCCTTGCTGGTACCTGGCAAGTGGATGAGATGCAGCCCAGAGGGAGTGAACTGAAGTTAAAGGAAGTGATTTTGCTCAATTTAGAGCCAAAAGGTTACTGTGCCTTGCACTTGGGATCTGTTTCCCTCCCCGCCCTCCGAGTAGCAGGAATAACAGCCTGATGCCTATAATGCTTTCCTGTCTCCTAAAATACCCTGCCAGGAGGGAGGGTATTTTCATTTCTTCCCGGCTGTCTGGCTTCACAGCCATGTTGTATTGCAGGGGAAGAGCACAGTAGGAACTTGGCTGCTATTCAGATCTGTACCAGAGATGGGAGCAGCCCTCTTTCCACCTCTCCCTTGCTCCAATCCCAGCAGTCAGGTTGGGGAGAGCATCAGGAAATAGGGGGCAGTGTTTTACTTTCTGCAGGTTTCTTTTACTTGGGGAGGGAGGAAAGGCTTTCCATGGGGATTTGGAGAAAGGGAAGTGCTTCATACTTGTCCCGGACTTCTCTTTCTCACCACGGATGTCCTGTCCTGGGCTGCTTGTGGGGCATCACTAAGTCACCCCCAAGTGTAGCCCCTCTGGTGGCTAGGGGAGCAAATGTCATTGTTAAATTGTTTTGTCTTGCCTGCAGCTCTCCCCAGGTGGGGTTCCTGCGCTTCCTTGATCTGCTGGCAACCTTTGACTGGAAAAACAACCCCCTGATTGTCAACCTGAATGCTGGCCTCACAGGTGAGTAGGCAGCACAGAAGAGAGCTGTGGCATGAGGTTCTTGAGCCATCCTTTGTCAGTGCCTGGCTCTGGGGTCTTGGATATATGGAGGCATTGCAGCTTCTGCCAGGTGCAAGGAGTTTTTCTTCTCCCTTTTTCTTCTCTTGCCATGCTTAACTTGGCTTCAGGGTGGGTTTGTTGTGGCATGGCTTTTTTTTCCCTCCTGTCTGCCTTTGAAGAGGTGATGATGCTCTGCTGCTTCTGGTCTCAATGGAATCTGTAATGAGCCTGGGTGATGTTGGATGTGGTGGTGTCTTTGAAGCCCTCTGTGCCTTCGTAGCCAGCATTTTTGCTTGAGGCTTTGCCTTAGCTTTTGGGGGCCAAAACTTCAGTTGTGCTGGGATAGCAGCTGGGCTCTTGAAGCTTCAATGTCTCCTGTGCTGTGTCTGTTTTGAGCCCCACTGAGCCGCTCAGGTTATGGAGATGATCTGCTAGTCCTTACTTAATGAGGGGGAACTAGAAATCTCTTTGAGTACAAACTCTGTCACTGGCTTATAACATGAATTCCCAGCCTGTGTCAGTCGCAGTGCTTGCCATGTCTGGGCCTGCCTGGGTGGGTACGGAGCAAAGATCCATCTATCCCTGCATCTTGCCTCTGAAGCTTCCTGCAGGTGGATGCTGAGGGAAGCATGAGAACAGAACAAGCCCAAGGCAGTGGAGCTTTGGTTGCACGTGGATGCGGGATCAGAGGGTGGGAGAGGATAAAGCCTGTTGTACTGCCCTTGTCTGGGCTGCAGTACATGAGTGAGGAGGCTGGAGGACTTCTGGGGGGTGGGCAGAGCATCTTACCCTCCTGCCTGTCCTCCCCAGACGCTGACTGCACAGAGATCAAGAACAAGTTTGTGGCTGCTCGCTCCCATCTCCCTGTCATGTTCATCGCCACCCCCAAAGACCAGTGGAGCTCCATGTGGACCCAGGAGCGACCCTCTGCTCAGGTGAGCTCTGCCCTCTGTCCTTGTCCTTTGGGAGCTGCTGGCTTGGGACTGTTTCCTGCTCCTAGTACTGGAGCAAGCTCCAACAACCCTGTGGCTGAGCGGGGTCTCTGCTGCATCCAAGACTGCCAGGTTTCACCCTCTGGCTTTCTTCCTTCCCTAGATCCTGCAGCGACTTATTGTGCTGGCCTCAGAGTCTCTCCGTGCCCTGGAGGAGCAGCTCATGGACCCACTCAAGACCCAGGATGTGAAGGTATCCCCCTGGGGTGCTAGTACAAAGGTGTTTGCTCTGGCAAAGTATACTGGTCTTCGGTGGTGGTCACTAGGATGTGTGTGTAGGATTCAGGCTGTGGCCATGCATGGTTGTCCTGGGATATGAAAAACATCGAAGGTGGGATTGTGGAGGCTGCTGCCCTGCTTCTGGGGGACCCAGCTCTACATAGCAACTTGGGGTGAAATAGCATCATTGACTAGCACAGATTTATTTTGTATTCTCTGGTTTTCTTGGAACATAAGCAAATGTGCAATGTTCCTGTGCCAAATCAGTTGCATGTCCGTGGCTGGAGCAAAAGGCTTCTCTGGGAGACTCAGTCTTGTAGCTGTGTAAATCTGGACTGTGTGCTTGAGTCTAACCAGGACCAGGATGGTTTTGGCAGGATGCTGACAGGGACTTTAGGAAGATGTTATTGTGGTTTGAGTGGAGGAGCAAGGCCATATATCCCTTTGTTTGCTCAGTGATTTAATTTTTAAGTTAAAATATCCCTTGGTGAAATGGATCTGGAGGTGTAGACACGTTTATTTGCCTGTTGAAGAGAGATGTCTGTTTTGGAGGGGAAATTGTATGTGTACCAAGTGGTCACCAAGGCAATTGAAGCTCAGAGGACTCAAAAAGCCAAACAGTGGTTAGATATGACAGATTCACATCAGCAAAAAAAAAACAACCAACCAACCTCATATAGTGGATTTTCTGTTCTGCCTAGGCAATATAAAAAGGATTTACTGACATTGCTTTCAGTTCTGGAAAGTATTACAGGGATGAGGTCTACTTGAGGCAGTAGTAGTGTGTGTTACAGGGCTGTGAAGGGGTGAAGTATTGTATGCGTGAGAGATGTGCTTCGTGTGCCTCGGTGTGGACCCAAGACTGAAATGCAAAAGGTGCAGTGTGAGCTGGGGGTGGTTAGCTTCTAAAATGAGCTGTTGCCTGTCCATAGCATCTTCCCAACCCCTTGACTCAGTCTCCTTGGTCTTCCTTCCCCCTCCTCTCCACCTGGCCATTGCAGTGTGATCGTTTCCCATCACCAGGGTATCCCTCTGCTGTCACCTTCTGTCTGCTTGATGGAAGATGCTGCTGCTCTTGGGACAACTCCTGTTGGACAGACAGGACTGTCCTGTAATTGTACAGTTCCTTGCGTCCCCTGGGTGTTATTCAGCTCCTGTTACCTTCTTGACTCCCCTCTTCGCTCTGGGACTCTGCCACATGTGGCAGTTACCTCTCTCGGCTTACTGTCTGTCCTTGTCTGTTCTGCCCACCCACCCTGCTGTTTGTGCATCAGGTTGGCTTCCTGGGGTCTGTGGTCAGGGCTGGAGAGGACCTTCTTGACCCTGTGGGAAGCTCTTCTCCAGGTACCATCTCTGAGTCCTGGGGACAGCAATTAGATTTTTCTGCTGACCTGGGAAACCAATAGGGTAGAGACCGTATTCCTTCTGACTAGACATCTGATGTGGAAAGGGAGCAGCTCCCTTCTCTGAGTGTTGAGCTTGCTGGACAGTGGGGCTGTGGCAATCAAGTGTATCTTTCCTGGTGCACTCTGGTGGCCCAGAGAACATTTAGCCTATCCACCAGGAGATAGCTGTGAGGGAACTTAATGATGATTGGACTTGATGATCTTAAAGGTCTTTTCCAACCTAGCTGATTCTATGATTCTGTGAACCACCTTGCTCTTGACAAAGTCCTTATTAAAGTACTTGCAGGGGTGTAAGGTAGTGAAAACCCATGCTGGAACGGAATGTGTCTCAGGCCAGAGGAAATGGGGTGGCCAGAATGGGCTGGAGCTCCCTGTGGCTCCACCACAGCCATGTTTTTCCTGTGGATGTTTTGGCAAATTTCTGATACTGATCTCACAAAAATTTTTTGGCTTTGGTTTACTGCTTTCTAAGGAGGTAATAAATGCAAGTACGGACTTGGGAAACATCTCTCACCTCTCCAGCTCACCTGTGTACTATATTGAGTAACACTGGTCTTCTCTCCCTGCAGATGGTCTTCCGCCCTCCTTTGGACTTCTATGATGTCCTAATCCACCTGAATCCAAACCAGATTCCTCGGCATCTGGAGAGCGTGGACCGGCCACTGAAGTCGTTTTCCCGGGGTGTGGTGAAGAACAGCAGTGCTGAGAAGATCCTCTTTCCTGTGGTGGATTATGACCCTGTACAGTGCTACCTCCAGGAGCTGAGAGTAAGCACAGCCTGTTGGGGAAGCACAGGGGGCTGCCTGCTTAAGGGGGAGATGCCTTCTGGCATTCGGCTTGCTTGTAGCACCCAGCGGGTGACATCTTTATGTATTTGGCATGTGATGGTTACTCGTTGTGTGCATCTAAAATCAATTCTTCAGCAGAAGACCTGGTGAGTGTACCACCCATTCCATGGAAATGGGACTGCTGCTGATGTGAGAATGACCTCAGATGCGAAGCAGCTGGAGCTTTTGCTGAAGAATGTTATATTTCAATGCAAAACCATCTTTATCTCGTTTGTATCTAGTCAGTCAATGGACTTTTCATGGCTTCTGGCAGCAGCTGGTGTGCATCAGCTACCCATATTTCCTGGGAGGTGTATAGGAGTCCATGGCATGCTACCAGTAGGGCTCCTGCTGTTAGGCGAATGGTTGTGTGAGCCATAGAAGCTGAATATTGGTCTTAGGATCATTACTCTGTGTCTGGTTACGCGCATGATGACAGAGGAAGTTGTTAATGTGGGTATATGGAGAACATCAGTATCCAACATCATCAACCCCTTTATATTCCACTGTCTGGCCATGCCAAAGCTGTAGCAAGCTGGGGAGATAGGCAAGATGCTGGGTGGCAGCAGTGATCCACACTGGATCTGGACAGCTAGTGCTTTCCAGATGTGCAGCCTCTGCCTCTTTGGCCCTTCCCAGCTTTACGTGTGGTAGCTGAGTTAAATATTAGTGTGCAGAGAGGTGAGGCTGCCATGAGCTTTTGCCCAAACCTGGCTTGACTTTCAAGTGCCATCTTCCCTTAGCCACGGAAGTGCTGTAAGCAGCATCAGAACTGCTGTAGGAATTGTAGGCTGGCTTTGGCAGGACATGTGCTACAGAGGTCTCCAGCCCATTCCCCTCTTGGGGCAGAGCCAGCTTTGACATCAGATCAGGCTGTGCAGAGCCCAGTTCTGTTGTTTGCTGACCATCTCCAGGGATGAGGATTTCCCATGTCCATGTCCCAGTGTTTGGCCACTATTGTGAAAAGAGGTGCCTGAACTGAAGTTCAAGTTCAGTCTGGAAGATACTGGGCCCTTTCAGTTTGAGCTCCCCTTGCACCTTAACCCAGGTAGCTTAGGAGGTGGGCAAAGAAAGGTGCAAGGGTTTCTTTGAAGGTTTCCTCACCCTGGGCATAGCACTGTTGCCTCTCAAGCTGCCTGCCAGCTGCTTCAGTAGAGCTTCCAGGTCTAGCAAGGTGCAGGCTCAGTCCTCTTGTCATCCACAGTAGGTTTAGACAGTTTTGAGGGGTGAGGAAGTGAAAGACAGGGATGCATGGAAGGCCTCTTTAAAGTGAGAAAGACCTCAAAATTGTCCCACAATTTACCTGCAAGTAGCATGCGGGGGAGAGCAGGTGCCCAGTGTTGTCCTGCCTTTGAAAAGGAAGGTGGTTCAGAAGCTGGAGGTCCTGCAGGCGAGTTGTAGAGAGCACTGGGGGATTTCTTAGGGTCCAGGATTTGCAAGGAGTGCAAGAAACACCTTGCAGAAGACTTCTAAAAGTCTTAAAAGTGGTTCTGTTTCACTCCTTCCTGGTGTCTTGATCTGAAGAGGAATATCAAGACCAACCCCTCTCATTTGTTCCCTAAATGATGAGGATTTGACCTGCTGCCATGAAACCTCAAGCAGGGAGGCATAGATGTGGTTAGGAAATGCAGTTTCTTAAGCCTGAAATCCTTCTCCACCCTTTGCTGGAAGCAGGGGTTAGAGCTGAACAGAACCTTTCACCAGCTGCCAAGGTGCTACAGGTGCCTGTATATATGAGGCTGGAGTCTCCGTGTCTCTCAAGGGGTCAGGGCTAAGCAGATCTCATGGAGACCTGGCAGGAGGCTGATTTCTTGCTTGGAGAGGAACTGGAGATGGCTGAATGACGTGATCAGGAGAGTAGGCTCCTTGGGGAGGCTATGAACTGCTTGCCTCAAATCTGACTGTGTACTGAGGAAGTTCACTGGGGTGTGTTGCAGTTTATAGGACCTTTTTGTGCTTCTAGTTAACTCTGTGTAAGCATGTGGAAGTAAAAAGTGCAGAAGAGACTTCCCTGGAAAGCAGCTTTCTTTATCCTTTAAGCAATAATGACTTAATTGGTCCAGTCAATAGTGACATCCAAGCTGTCTGAATTTGTACCGCCTGTTTTCTCTAATACAGGTAATAACAGACTCAGACTAGGGTTTGGTTGGGTTACAAATGGTAGCTGGTTCTAAATCCAGTATGCTAACATCCCGATGAAGAGACATGGATATGAGCAAAGGTCATGTTGCTTCATTGGAAGCACTGTTGTGTTCACTTGGTGTCATGTTCTTTGACCTGAGGGTGCTCAGGAGGGAGCAGAGCAGAAACTCGTCACAGGTTTCTCTGAAGAGGCAGCTATGGGGTAAAGAGCCTGAAATCTGCCTCAGCAGCCATGTCTGGGGGCTTTTCTTCTTAAAGGCTATCTTAAAGGCTCAGAGATAGGTATGTCTGTGTTCCCTTGCAGCTGTTGTACTGGTATCTTGCAGTACCAGTTCACGTGTTTCTCGTAGCTTCCAGGTCAACAGCAGGCAGACCTGAAGGGGCTGATGAGTATCTCTCTGGGCCAACAGGTGTTCCTGCTCCTGGAAAGATCAGAGAGGTGACACTGCAGCGTGCTCCCAGATAACTCAGCCATGTCCACCTGTGTTGGAAAGCCCCAAAAGCTGACTTTGCACTGCAGATTCACCAGCGAGCAGTTGTGCTGAGCTGTCTGTAGAAACTGCTCCATCAGAAATCATCTGGCTTCATGTCTTGGTGTACTGATGTGGTTGTTTAAAGGCACGACCTTTGCATTGGCTTTGTGCTTTGACCTATCTTTGGTTGGTCACCTCTCTAGCACCCTTGTGTTTCTCTTCTGTAAGGGGGGGTCAGCTCCTACTCATCCTGCAGGCTGAGAAGTCAACCCAAGGGTGATCCAAACAGCAAGAAGGTGGTGCCAGAAAGGAGTGTGGTGACAGCAGTGGATCCTTACGAGAGATTTTGGATGAGAAGGCACTTGGATGCAGAACTGGCTGGCTTTGACTCAGAGTAATTTGCTATCCCTTAATCGCACAAACCACAGCATTGAGCAACAGGGTTGTAGCTGAGGCTGACAGTGCAGCTGTGGTGGGTTTATACCAACAAAGAGAGACGTCTGCCACACAGTGATGCTGTGGGATTTTGTTCTCTTCCGTGGGCAGAAAAGAAACATCTGCCTTTTTCTGAGCTTCTGATGTGCAAAAGGGATTTAAATGCCTGGGCATATGGACTTGAGAGGGCAGTGAGTAGCATTTTCCCCAGCATCCTTGGCCCGGTAACCAGGAGACCCACTTTTCTCGTGTTCAACCTGTTTGCTCCTGACAGAGGTCCATGTTTTTCTCAAATCAAAGGGGTTAGCAAGGCAGGAGCGCTCTGGAACCAGAGGATTGTTGTGTTCTTTCCCCAGCGAGCCTCATCAGAGGAGAAAATGAAAGGAGGGGAAGTGTTGAGTCTTGACTAATTTTAATTTTTCCTGCTCCAAGAAGATGTGCTGCAGGAACAGGTCTGATTGAGTTACTCTGGTGCCTGGCAGCCTCTGGGTAGAGATGAAAGGCTGGTCATGGGATTCAGACAGCAAATTCTTCCATTCCAGGACAGATCTGGTAGAAAAGGCCTGTTCTGGGAGTCTGTCCAGATGAGAAGGCTTTGCAAACAGATGCTTTTGAAGGAAAGGAGGTGCCAGACATCCTGCAGAGAGGGCTTCCCTGGAGCTTGGGCACCAGCTTCCCAACTGCTTATGGTCCTGAGTACCTCCTTGAGCAAACCCTGTATTTGGTCCTGGTAGGGATTCTCCTGCAAGGCGAAATTAAGTGTCTCAAGTGAGGCTCCAGTTGGATCTCCATCATGTCTGTATTTTGATGGCTTTTGAGCTGCAGAACCCTCACCCACCGGCTCAAGTCAGTGCCAATTTTACACCAGGGTGGCTTGGCTGTCCTCCTTATTCAAGAAGACACAGGACTTGTAGATATACTTGCCATGCCCATCTGCATGCATTCAGGAGCTCAGAAAGGCCAAAGGCCCTGGTTACCTCCCTGGGGTCCAGAGCTCTTCTCTCATGATGGGGAAACTCACATGAAGCTGCCTGTGCCATGTCCATCTGTGTTTCTGTAATGGCTGTTAAAAGACCTAACATTTCTTACTGCGTAGCCGGTCTCACTAGGTCACTGAATGTGAGCTGCTTTCTTTCACTGAGATTTAGCTTTCTCTGGCTGTATGTGCCTGTGGAAGAGCTAGTGGCAATGGAGCTGCACATCTTGGGGGATGTTTCCTGCTTTATTGTAAACATCCTTCCCTCTAAAGCAATGTTTGCGTTTCTTGCACCTTCAGACAAGACCTATCTGGAAGACTTGCAGCCCTTTTCTTTCATCCTCGCACGGTGTAGGAATGTGTATCTTGCTACTGCATGTTAGGAAGGAATTAATGATACTAAAAATTCTCAGTCTCTTACAATATGTAAGCTATGGTTACGGGATGTACCTGGAACTGGTGAAATCCTTTCAGGTCAGACTGTTCCCTTCCTGTTTTGACTGACAGGGCTGACTCCCAAGGCGACTCCAGACATGCAGAGATGAACTGAAAGTCTCTGTGGACTCTTGTTAGCATGGACGAGACCTTCCTGTCTGGATCTACTTGCTTGGAGGAGCAGAGGTGGCAGGAAGTCATCTGCTCTTACAACTTGTAGCATAGTGCTCAGGGTTGGAGGTGGATGCACGTGTGTGTGGCACATATATGGGCACACACTGGGTGAGCTCCCTGGTGAGCTCTGAAGGTGCATGTGGTTGCATTTGTTCTGTGTTGATAATGCTTTCCCAGAGGTCATGTAGGATTTGTCCTGTAGGAAGTGACTGAAGACATTAGTTTCAGATGATTTGTGGATTGGTGGACAAGGCATGTTTGCCAATACTACCAGGAGAACAGGGGTGGCTTTTTTTCTTGCCATACTTCTTTGCTGCTGGCTCAAACCCCTGGGTCAAGGATGCTTATGTGGCTGTGATGAGACACGTGAGGTGGAAAAGTTTGGATAGTTTGAAATACCTTTTACTAGCTGAATCCCAAACCAGACACTCAGGTTTCTTTTCTCTTTTAAGACCCATCTGATGCAGAAGTAAACCCAGCCTGGTTTTCTTGACAGTGCTCCTTGCTCTGGGTGTGGGAGAAGGCTCTGCCTGTGTCACATGAACTACGAGCATCATGGCAGGTTGCAGGAGGATGACAAGGAACTCAAAGTGTTAACCACAAATGTAGTTTGTTTGAATTAAGTAGCTTTAAGAGGGTTTTATACTGGTGGCTCCCATGCTGAGAGCACTTAAAATGCTCTAAGCACTGAACAGATGTTGATTGATGCGTTTGACACCTGAACATTTTGGGTGTGGAGACCTCTCTGAAAATCTGTTCTTTTTTTCAGCAGCTGTTATGCAATGAGCCTGATCTCTGGGTAAGGACAGTGAAAAAATGGGTGGGTAAACGGTTAGGTTAAAAAAAGCCACCCCTAAACAACAACAGTGGAGTTGCTTAACTAGCAGTGAGCGCTTACCTCATTGCAAAATCCACGCTTTAGCTGGAGCTGCTTAATCTAGTAATCCCATTTTAGATCAGGGTATTGTTTTACTCACCACCTTTCTCCGTCCTTTCATTCCTGCAACACAGATGGCTCCTTACAAACCTTGAGCTAATCTTCTAGGCAGCATGTACCCCTTCTCCGGACAATGAGGTTCCTCCAAATCACAGCCTGAGTATGCAGGTCCCTCATGTCTCTGCAAGACGGGGACCTGCTGCAGGTTTTACTGGTGGCAGGCATCCTCCTGAGCAGGGAGAGCTTTCTCTGAGCCTTCAGAGCTGAATTACAACCAAAGATACAACAGCTTGAGAAGGGAATAGGGGTTAAATGCACTCCATCCCTTTTCTCTTAAACTTTCCCTTGAGGAAGGTGTTAGCAGGCTCAGGCAAGCCCAGTGGCACTGGGCATGGAGCATGGGATGTGGAAAGGGAGGTGAATTGTTTGGTTTTACTCCCCAAGCCTCTGTACAAACTGAAGCACAGTGACTAATACACCAGACCCTTTTAATGCTGCAGTTTCCAAAGAGTTGAATGTGCATCTCCACAGCTCAGTGCAGCCAGCCCAAAGCACTACCAAGGGGACTGTGCTGGGAGCAGCGCAACTGCAGAGCCATCCTTTCAACATCTGCCCTCTGCTCTCTGCTGTCTGGATAAAAGGTGCTTGGGTATCAGGCTGCACAGTGGTTTTATTGGGAAATGAGCTCGGAGCACTCCTTTCCTGGCAGCTTCTGGCTCCTGCCCAGCAAGACATGCTTGTAAAAAACACCTTTCTCCTGGGGAGCATCGTGTGGCACTCAAGACCTCACCCCATAGAGGGGCTTTCTCAGGTTCTCACATGCTCTGCTCCCCTGTGCTTCAGAAAGCTGCATGTTGGTGGTCAGTGTGCCCTGGGCTTTCATGCCCTTCTTTGAGCTTTCCCTTCCAGTCACTGTTTGCCTTTGGACAAAAGGAGGAGTCTTTCCTGTTGCCTGGGCTCTGAGCATAACCCATTGCTCTCAGCAGAGAAATGCTAGGGCAGACTGCCTCTTTCTCAATGTATTTTTAGACAGTGGTTTTCCAGTTTGGTGAGATAGTGCCTTGACCAGCTTTGCCCCTGTCAAGATCCCATGAAGCTGGATGAGCTGGCAGCTCTGAGGTTCTTCCCAGCTTGATGGCCTAATCTCATTGCCCTCTGTTTGTGATGCTTCAAGTTCAGACTCATAAATCTGTCTCTGAAGGTTGCAGACAACACCACCCCTCCCTGCTTATCAGGTCTTTACTCTTTAAATGTTACCCCACCCTTTGGGATCACTGGTAATACCAGCCAAATCCACTTTTTTCTCCTCCTAGTGCAATCCTTGTATGACCATACAAGACCCTTCCATGCTTGCCTTTGCTGTTGATCTTTTTTTCATACACATCCTATGATACAGTGATTCCAGCAGAGACTTCTCTTTGTAAGAGCATGGCAAAGTTGCAGCTCAGAAAACTAATGGGATGGGGAAGAAAGCTGAAGAGGGAACAGAGGGTCTGTATTTCTTGCAGTAGGTTGCTCCAAGCCTGGTGAGGCCATGTGGAGAAATTTGTCGTGTGCTGATGCTGATGGCTGTTTGCTTGGCCCAGTAAGCATGTACCATTGCCTGATGTTAACCTCTGGGATGAGCAAGTGTGAGGGAGCAGCTGCTTGGTCAGCTGTGCTCAGGATGTGATCTGTCCAGATGCCAGTGTGTTGGTGCTGAGCTGTAAGGCCAGACATTGAGGTTAGGAAAGTTGCTTGCACACAGCATTGCTCCTGCTGCAGTGCTCATCCCTGCCTTCTTGCAGTGCTGGAATCCAGCGTGCATCGGCTTGGGCACAACCAGACTGTGGACTTCAGTGACCAATTCATGCAAGATTTCTTTTTGACCTCTGCTGCCCAGCATCACCAGAGTAGCTACTCACTGACATAGCTGCTGAAACACGGGCAAGGAGGGCAGATTCCTGCAGCGCCTCCATTGAGCATTACATCTCTTTGCATATCACAGGACTTTGTGTTACTTCAGATGCCAGGTCCCCAGTGGAAGGTCCTTGTCTGGGGTTTCTTTGCTGCCATGTAGTGAAATGTGTTGTGTCAGGATTGCAGGCTGGGCAGGAACCCGCCTCTTGCCATCTGATGCACTGTGAAGTGTTGGACATGTTTGTTGGACAGTGGGATATGACAGATAGTGCCAGATCCAGCTGATGGGAAACCATGGTGAAGAGCACTCAGTGGGTTGTCATCGAAAGGGTCCAGTGTCCTAAAGCTAGATGTTGATTTCTGGGTGTTCTTGCAAGCCTGTGGGAGGTGGTGGATCGTGTTTGTGCTCTCTAGGACAGCAAGAGGTAGTTAGTGATGAGGTCTGCATGCAAAACTTGGAGGCAGTGCACTGTATCCATCGAGGCTGGGGAAGGAAAAGAGGCAGCAAGAAGCACCTAAGTCTTGTCCGTGGACTGCCAGTTGCTTTTCCTTGTTGGGAAGCCACTGGAAGAGTTGCAGCTTTGGTCATGGCTGCTGTGGACCTCCAGTGTGTCCCTGTGTAAGGAGACTGAATTAGGGATGGGCTCTGGCTATGGGATGTCTGGCACAACCTCTGTTTGTTTTATACCCAGGATGCTTTCGGTGATCTTGCCTTGTTCTTCTACGACAAACATGGTGGGGAAGTGATTGCAGTTTTGTGGAAACCTTTGAGCTTTCAGCCTCAGCCTTTTAAGGTGAGTTTTTGACTCTACTTTAAGCTGATGTTCCCTTTATGCCCTGAAAGCTTGGAGAGCTTTTTTTCTGCATTGTAATTGCTTTGTCTAATGCTCATCAGCCAAAAGGCTGTTTGAGAAATGGAGCTCATACTTCTATCCCTTCTTAGAGAGGGTGAAATCAAGACAGGGCTCACCGGCAGGGCTGAAAAGGGCAGCTTGTCCCTGGACAAGCCCCAGCACCATAATCATGGCTCAGAAGACAGACCTCTGTCCCAAATGGTCTTCTTTGGTCCCCTTGTAGGAGGTGAATCATGCCTTGTTTGCCAGAGACTTTCGGTGTGTATGGCAGGCTGTCCTATCCAAGTGGCTTTGAGCATCTTACCCAGAAATACCCGACCCACAAGAAGCTGGGGTGTCAAGCCCGAGTCTTATTGATGGATGGAGATATTTTCCAGCTACACTGTGTGGGTTGGCAAATTCCAGAGGGTGGCTAGGTGTGAGGCATGCTGGAGTGATTCATACTGCTTTCTATGAAGGAAAGACGCAAAGAAACCAGTGACTCATGGCTCAGAGTTGGCAACCCAGGCTCTTTTGCTGTCAGACTCTGGGTGATTTACCTCCCCTCTCTTCATGGCCAGAGGGCATTGGCCATTCAGCCTGCCTGCAGTTGTGAAACCTGGTTATTCACAGGAGTGAAATGAGAGGAGGAGATGCTTGCGTCTGAGCTGAGTGTGGCTTGATTAAACATGGAGAGTTTGTCCTCTGCTGGAACCAAGGGTCTCTTCCTGCTCAAGGTCTTTGCACCCACTAAAGAGCAGAGCCACAGCAGCTGTTAGTGTTACAGTATGGTCCCTTTTGCATAGCCCATCTGCTCTGCTTACAGAGGCTCTGCCATGCATCTGCACGCTGTTCCCACCTCCACCATGCTCCTGGCCGTTACTTCTGTCCCTCCTTTGTGGTCTTTGGACTGTGGCTCCTGAAGTAAACCCTAAAAGGGGCTGGAAGGTCCACTCTTGAACTTTGTTAGCTCTAATAATGAGCACTGATGGTGTTGAGAAGTGAAAATGGGGTGTAGTGGTGTGGCAGGGGTTGGATATGATGAGGCAGGAGAGCAGTTCTCTTATTTAGGGCTTGCAGAGGTTGCAAAGCAGCTCTGAGCTGGTCCTCACATTTGTGCAATATTTGTGTGTGTCCTGCAGGTGTCCAGCATGAATGGAAGGATGGTGACAACTCTGAACGACAAGCTTGTCTGTGTTCCCAACGTGGAGGCAATTCTGGAGGACTTTGAGGTTTTGGGAGAAGGCCTGGTGAAGAGTGTGGAAGCTCGTACTGAGAAATGGACTATCTGAGGCCACTGTGAGGTGTGAGAGGGACCCATCATGAAGCAGTGTATTCACTCTGGGACCGTTCCTTTTTATAGATCAGTCCTAGGACAGTCTTTTGTCTTTTTTAAATCCCAGAACTGTGTGTTTTACTCTATTTATCTTTATATGCCTTGTTCAGAAAAGTGATGAAACCTGTTCCTGTTTTCAAGAATACAAATGCCTTTTTATTTTGAAGGAAATATAAAGAGAGGATAAGGCTTTTGAAGGTGTTCTTGTTCGCTGTAGGAAACAAAGCTGTGTTCACATGAGAATGTCAAGGCCTGAAAATTGTGGCTGAAGTGTGCATTAGGCACAGTTTCCTAATTCAGTAGAGAGTTTATAGCAATTGCTTATTTTAGTGGTTAAGAAAACCAACAAAACACTGAGCCATTCAGAAATGATCAGTTGTTCCCTTCTGCTCAGCTTTGGTGAGACACCTCTGGTATGCAGGCCTCTGTCCTACAAGGAGAGGTTGCAAGAGCTGGGCTTGCTCAGCCTGGAGGAGAGAAGGCTCAGGGGGACCTTGGCAACGTGTTTATACGTGGTGGAGTGGAGAAGATTGAGTAAGGCTCTTGTTGCTGCCCAATGATGGGACGAGGCATAAGTTGAAATGCATGAAATTATACTTAAAATACTTTTTTCACAGTGAGGATGGTTGAACACAGGCACAGGCTACGCATGAAGGTGGTGAAGTCTCCATCCTTTGGAGATACTCAAAATCCAACTGGATATGGTCCTAGGTGGCCTGCTCGAGGTGACTCGTCTCTGGGCAGGGTGAAAGGTTATTTCTCTTGGGTGAAATGATCGTGGGGACTCCTGATGAGGAAGAAGAGAGAAGAGGGAGCAAAGGCACTAGCCCCATTCCCTCTTCTAATGGAGGCAGCACACGTGTTACAGCAGCAAAGCACTAGGGAATCACATGCAGAGTAAAGAAAACAGTCTTCATGACAGCAGATACTGCAGAAACCAAAAATAGATGGAGCTTGGAAAGGGGAGTGGATGTTCATGCAGTTTGACTGTAGACAGTTGTTGCTTGGTAAGCAGCATTTCGGATGGGATGTTAAATCTGTTTCTTCGAGACCTACTGGCCTTCCCAGCTGTTGAAAGTGGGTCTGGGGCTTTGTGCAGGACATAAACAGCTTGCTTTTCAAATGTTTTCTCTGAAGGATCTGAAACCAGGTTGTGGCAGAGATGGGGCACTGTGCTGGTGCTGCCTACTTAGTGCCCATTGATCCAGTGTTTGCAGGCACTCTGTGTCCTACAGAATAGATACATGTATGCAGCTTCTTTGGTTTTGGGATACATCTGCTATGTTAAAATCAGAAGAAACACTTTCCCCTCTTCCCTGTGCTGATAGCTGAGGGAGGCTGTGGGTGAAATCTTTTGCCCATCCGTTACTTGCAGGAGCTTTTTGAGTACACCTAAAATGAAAACATCAAAAGCACTTAATGGGCAAAACAGATGTCAGACCTGAGAACAAAGCAGTACTTTCTGTTGTTACCATGACCCCTGCAGCTTGAGAAGCTGCTGACAGGTCCATTAGCAAACAAGATGCAGGCAGTGATTTAAACATGTTTCAGAAGCGGTTAAGTAGGGATTATTTTTTAAGCTCCTCTTTGTTCTGTTTTGTCATCCTCACGATGTCTGAATCGCCCAATCTGCCTTCAGCAGTGGCTGTAATTTTCCTTGGTAGTCAGACTGTTGCTGCTTTTTGTGACTCTCTTTGCTCTGAACGTGCAGTTTGACACTGGGATCCTGCCTGTAAATTTGCCAGCACAACTGTTGGACAACGCTTGAGTTGCCGCAGTGGTTGCTTGTGCCAGAGCTCTGCCTGTTCCCTCCGTACCCTGTCCTGCCCTTGCTTTTCCCCTTGCTTTATGCTGTGGATGTAAATGGTTTGGGGCCAGGGCACTCCTCCCTGTCTGTATCTGTGCTTTTCCCAAGGGCAGAGGTGTGTGCTGAAGCCCGTGTTAGCTCGCAGGGGAGCAGAGCTCCAGCCTCTTGCCACCAATCCAGGTGGACTGGAAGGTCCTGCTCCCCCTTCCCCAGGGCTGTCATGGGATGCAGCCACTTGCTGGCTCATTCCCTGCATGGGAATATATTTACAGGGAAATGGTCTCTGCTTTTGCAGCTGAGCAGTGCCATAATTCCCCCTGCTCTGTCCTCCCCAGCCCAGCTCCTGTGGTGGAGTATCTCGTGGGCTATATGAAGGATATACCCTGAAGGGGTAGCCCTGCAGCACTTCAGCTTTCATCTGCTTCTGTTACACTGTCAGGTATTGTATTGTTACTCCTTTTCCTTTTTGCCTTTAAAAACTGCTTAACTTCACGTTATCCCATATTGGATTCCCTCTTTCCTCCTCCATCCTTGGGTAAAACACTGTCATTTGCAGCATGCAGCAAAGGGCTGGGAAGTGTCCAGGCTAGGCTTCTGCAGAAATAACAATTCCAAGTTAACTGATGATAAATTATAAGATCACATAACAGCCCAGGTTGGAAGGGGCCTCTAAAATGAACTCACTGGTAACCAAACCCTTGTACAAGTACCAACCTGCTAGTGTTTCACAACGTAACACCACTGTGCTCAGCACCCAGATGTGAGCCCAGGTTAGGCCTGTGCTGCAGATGTTTGCTGGTGTTAAGATCTGTTTTGATGACAGATACTGATAGCTCAGCAAAGTCCTTGAAAGAAATGCACTGAAGACTGGCAAAACTGACCACTGCTAACCCAGAGTTGATCCATGGGCTCCTGCCTTCTCTTTCAGAGGAAGAATAGCTTCTCAGTGCCGCAGATTCCCCAGTATCCAAATATTTAAAGGCACCTCTGAGCCATTCTGGAGCCCTTGCTTGTACAGTCAAACATTGCAGATGTTCTGGCTCATGTTTTATCATCCACTGAAGTCGGATCCCTGTGGCCAATGTGGGTGAACAAAACCACCTTGCAATTCAGCTGGAAAGACTGAGGTTGCTCTTAGGAACCGGCTGTTGGTGCTCTCTGACTTCTTAAGGAATGGTTGTTACCTGAAGCAAAGTGCAAAGCACCTCTGCCTCAGGAGCAGAGGGTCCCTGTGCCTCTAGGGGGTCTGGAGAGGCAGGATCCAAATGAAAGGCATGTCTTGGGCACACAGGAGAGGACAAGTGAGGTCCCCATTGGAACTTAATCCCCTGCTGCCCGATTTACTACTTTGGTTGCTGCGCTGTGACTAATTTCTATTGTGAAACGTGGGGTAGGGCCTGGGTTATTCAGAGCACACTTGTTTGACAACCCGTGCTGGGTTTCCACTTCCAGAGCTTTGAGTGGTCACTTGCTTGCTTGCAGGTATTTGCTTAGCTGTGATCCGGTCCGTAAATGAGCTGTACAAACAGAGCTGCCCTGGAGAGGGCTTTCCTTGTCATGCCTTGTCATGTTGCAAGAGGTGGGATGAGGGGAAAGGGAGGGAAGTGCTGGAGCTGAGGCAACAGCAATGGGCTTCAACATGTTGCCACTGCTACCATGTTGATCTTGCAGAGCTATGTTTGAAGCTCTTTATGGTGAGTCTCCCATGCATGGGGGGCAAGCACAATTGGGGATGTGTTTCCAAATGCAAGGCTGGAGCGATGTTGATGTGCTTAGTGAATGGATGGGGGTTAGCCAAGACAGTGATCAGCAGTATCTGCTTTCTAGCAGACCTTCCCAAAAGCTTTGTGTCCTCCTGAGCCTTTACCCGAGTCACCCTTTGGCCAGCTTTCTCCTAATAGGATCAGCTCATGCTTTGCAAGGATGCTCTCTGAAAAAGCAGTTGTTGAGAGGCAGCAGGTCCTGGCTCAGGAGAAGGGGTGATGGATGGAACCTTTCTTCAGCCACCAGACCCCTGTTTGCCGAGTGCCCTTAATAGCTTTGGGTGACAATCACAAGATTTCTGAAAAGAAGCTGGATGACACACAGCTGGGGTGATGGGATGATCAGAGCAGGTTAAGTCCTGTGGGGTTTTCCTGCCTGCTGAATCACTGAATCACAAAATGGTTTGGGTTGGAAAGGACCATAAGGTCATCTAGTTATCAACGCCCTGTCATGGGCAGGGATGCCTCACTGTAGACCATGTTGCCCAAGGCTGTTCAGCCCTTGCTCATTGGGGTCACCCATGAAGATCTTTTCAGATGTGGTTTGGGGTCTCCATGGCTGTCTGACTTCAGGCTCGCACCCTGGAGGCAAGCACGTGTCTCCATTTCACTCAGGCACTCACAGTCACTGGTTGGTTTTGAAAGCCTTTAAAGGCTAAATTCCCATGGCTGGATGGGAAGGAGTTCGCCTGCTTTTTGGCACAGAAAGGGAATATCCTTCCCTAGTTTGCTGGTCCCACAGTGGCCACACCGCTTGGCTATAGGATGGCTTGTTACCTGTTATCAGGAGAACACTCTGGACCTGAAGTGATGTTTTCCCAGCCAAGGCAGCAGCTTTCAGGAAGCAACAATAGCAAAGTGGCTCTGGCAGGCGGCAGCTTTTGACATGCATAGGCTCCCAGGGAAGGCAGAATGATGCTGATCAAGGCGTGAGGGTAGCACTTGGCAAGTGCAGGGTGAACCATAGGGAAGGGGAGATCAAAACTTCTGGTGGAGAATTTGAAATAGTGGGAGAAATGTGGTCTGGAAAGGGAAAGAAAGGTCAATTTGGCAATAGGGGAAGCAATGCTGGTTGCTGGCAGTCCAGGGAGCAGGATGAAGCTGTAAGTTGCTCAAACCATAAGAGTTGGTGCAAAGATGCAGCCTCCGGTGCCATGCTTTAGCACCCAAGTGCTAAAGGCCACTAGGAGAAAAGTAAGCATTGGCCATGAGCATGGCAGGGATGTGCTGCGTGACTGGTGATGCTGTGGTGGGCTCTTGCAGAGGAACAAACCAGGAATGCATTAAGGATTGACCCATTACTCCTCTTCCCTGCGGAGCATCGTGATCGGGTTCAGCAGACTTGCTGCCTCTTCCAAGTGGAGAGTGGGAAGCAGGAGATCTGCTCCTTGGGGCTTCGTTTGCAGTCACTAATGGGGTGCTGAGCCATGAGCTGGTACAGAAACACCTTGTGCTGGCGGCTCCTGCGCTGCTGAAGGTACCAGGCAAACTGTTCATGTTTGTGTTGCTCCTTGATGTGCCTGGAAAGGCTGAGGGAGGTGCCAACAAGGGGCATGACAGAAGCCAGGAACAGGGTTGATTTATTAGCTGGAGTTTCTCCCTTTTGGCTTCATCACCCGTTGTTTCCATGCGTATTAAAGTGCTGAGGACTGCAGTGTTTGGGAGGAAAACCACAGCAGTGGCTCTGCTGGGCTGCGAATTTGTAACTTGCTGGCTCTCCCCTGCCAAAGCATGTTGGAATTGCTGAATGCTGGCCTGCTTTGTGTCAATGCAGAGCAAGACCATGGTTATAGGCTGGAGGTGCTGCCATCAGGTCACTGCATCCTTGGAGACTGTGGTGGTGTCACAGGGCAAAGCGACGAGGGGTGTTGTGTTGCTGGTGTGCTGACAGCTCCCTGGTGACACCGGGGAGCAGCAGACCCTGTCCTGGAGTGAAGATCCCCCCACAAAGCAAAGGAAGAGTGAAGGGGGCCGGTGGTGGGGTCTTTCCTCCATGCAGTGGGATGCGGGCTGTCAGGGCAGGACTGCCTGGTAGGGGGGGCTGTCGTACAGCACAGGGCTGAGCCAGGTTTCTCTGTCAGGTCTTGTCAGTGGGGATTAGCTTTGCTAAAGGCTCAGCCAGGTGGAATAATGGGCAACCGAACACCAGGCTCCTTTCCGTGACAACCTGGGGCTCCAGAAAGGTAACCCTCCTCCTGCAGCCATGGCGCCAGGACCTCTTCCCTTCTCCCCCTGGCAGTCTCATTGCAGGGACCATTCCTCTCCCCTGTGCACTTTGAAATAGATCTCTATGTCCCTCCTTTGCATGGACACAGGGAAACATCATAGAATCACAGACTGGTTTGGGTTGGAAGGGACCTTAAAGCTCATCCAGTTCCAACCCTCTGCTACAGGCAGGGGCACCTTCCACTAGAGCAGGTTGCTCCATGCCCCTGGGTCCAACCTGGCCTTGAACACTGCCAGGGATGGGGCAGCCACAGCTTCTCTGGGCACCCTGTGCCAGTGCCTCAGCACCCTCACAGGGAAGAGTTCTGCCTAAGAGCTCATCTCAATCTCCCCTTGGCAGGTTAAAGCCATTCCCCTTATCCCCTTGTCACCCAAGGGGTGATAGGTTCAAACTTAAACAGGGGAAGTTCAGATTAGATACAAGGAAGAAGTTCTTTACTGTGAGAGTGCTGAGGCACTGGAACAGATTGCCCAAAGAAGTGGTAAATGCCCGTCCGTGGCGGTGTTTAAGGCGAGGTTGGACACAGCCTGAGATGTCATGATCTAGTGTGTGGTGTCCCTGCCCATGGCAGTGGGTTGAGACTGAATGATCTTGAAGTCCTTTCCAACCCAAACCATTCTGTGATTCTATGGTCCTTTTCTTGCTTTATGTTGGCTCACAGTGAGATGGACTTGCAGGGCCCCTTCCCTTGCTCTTTAACCTGCTGTGGACATGGACCTCATCTCATACCTCAACAAAGCATCCAACAATGCATCTGGCAGCCCTGCTTGCCCCAGCAGCGTGGTGTCCACCCCAAGGTAGGACTTGTAGCATTGATGCTGTCACTGTGCTGGGGAGAAGTGTTGATGTTTTCCAAACCTGTGCTCCCTGCCATGCCTACGCTATTTCCCCAGGGCCAGGGTGGGAGGCAAACCCAGCAGTCCCCCTGCATGGCTGTGCAATCTGCTACTTATATGTGAAAAGTGCTATGAAAATGCCTTACAGCCAATGGTCTGGTGGTGTGGGGACACAGCTGCCTTTATCTTCCCACCTCAGCTGGCTGCTGCGAGGCTTGTGGAGGTGACAGGGACAAAGCCACAGGGAGAGTCGCCTTCAGGGCTGAGCAGGGACATGGCTCCAGCCACTCTTTTCCCCTCTTCTAATGAGTTGACGCTGCCTCGGGTCTTTGCAGGCTGGAAAGAGCAGCACAGCACCTCACAGAGAGCTTGTTCCCAAGCAGGAAGGTATTTCCATGTGCCTGCTGCTCCACCTGAAGAACAACGTTCAAAGCTGCCAAGAGGGTTTTCTTCCAAGGGGTGTGGGATTGCCAGTGCTCAGGAGTGATCCAAGATAAACTATCAGCCTCTAACATGCTTCTGCAAGGCCCCTCATGCACCTCCAGGTGCTGGCGTGCAGCTCCATGGACATGGGACACTGCAGAGCTGCTGTACCTCCTGCAACGAGGGCAGAACAGCCCTGCCTGAGCAGACGAATTGCCCCTGCAAGGTGATGAGCCCTGGAAATAGGGGCTGCTCTTTTGTATTTGGTGGTGGGAGATGAAGACTGCCTGCTCAGCAGCCGTGAGTCCACAAGCTGCAGTGTTTTGGGCATGCAGGGCGAGAGCTGGAGAGCCTGGGTGATGCTTTGGGCTTGCAGCTCCCCCTGCCAGTGCTGCTGACAGGTATGGAGAAGGTGGTCAGCATGGAGGTGCCCTGGGGTCCAGTGGGCACTGAAGCAGGTCAGGCTGGTGGTGGAGAGATGCATGGGCTGCCCGCCCAGGTCCCAGCTGCGTTCTGTGGCTTGTGAGCCAGGTCCCATCCTCACACAGAATCATAGAATCAACAAGGTTGGAAAAGACCTTTAAGATCATCAAGTCCAACCGTTCCCCAGCACTGCAAAAACCATCACTAAACCATGTCCCCAAGGGCCTCCTCTGCATGGTTTGTAAACACTTTCAGGGATGGTGATCCCATGCCTCTGCTGCATCCCCAGTGCAAGCTGGAGAGGGCTGTGCTGTCTTCCTGCCATGGTGATCGAGCTGAAACCTGGGGCTGCAGGCTGCTGGGGCACCCCGTTATCACAGGTACAGGGCAGACCAGATCTCCTCTGCCTCCTGAACCAGCCCAACTGCTGAAGCCCTACAGGGGACGGGGGCTGCCTCTGCTCCCTGCCACCATCCTGATGTCCTGGTGCTGCCTCAGCCACATCCCGCAGCAGTGTCCAGCTCCTGTTGTTGAGGCTGACACTGAAACCCTACGGTGAAACTCGGGCTCACGTGTCTTGAGTTTCATGTGAAACCACAACACTGTTGGTAGGTTTCCGTGAAGACCTCAGCAATGTCTAATGTCAGTGCCTGTGCCAGCGCTTCCAGCAATCCCTTAGTTGTTAGTGTTCCCTCAGGAATTTTGGCAAGGCTTCTCTTGGGCTGGAATTTGGTTTGGACTGGTACCCCTGGGGCACGTGGGTCTGGGCTGCAGGGTGTTGTCCTCCTAGAAAAGAAACTCAGCAGCCTCCACTGGGAGATGCAGAGGTGAGTTCACTGCTAGAGCAGACATCTGGGGCTCCCAAGAGGAGAAAACTCTTTTGCTTGTCCCTGAATTGCTGGTTTTGAGCAGCTCTGGTGGGGAGCTCAGCATGCCAGGAAGGGGTGTTGCAACAGGCTGGTGCCAGGGGAGGTGAGGTCTGTCTGGAGATTACCCAGACTGACCTATATAGAAGATGTGGATCCAGGCCATGTGTACTGCCAACAAAGACACTTAACCTGGTAGTGGGGTGGTGGGCAGAGATGGAGCACCAGGAGTTTGCACTTCTGCTTTGCCCAGGTTGCCTCCGTGCTGCCTACTGTAGAAGACCCATATTCAGTTAAACCCTTGGGCTTTCGGTTGCCTTTGCACTGCCCATTAAGACAGCCTGAACCCAGAAAGATCTGCAAAGCCTTCAGAGGAGAACCCCCTGCATGAGCTGTGCCCATCCAGCTCATGCCTTGAGTGTGTCTGTGTGGCTGGGAAGCAGCTGGGCGGGATGGAGGGCAGCATCTACCTTCCCACCCTCCTTGCAGGGGAGCTGGGTGACCACCATCTGGTCGTGATGTGGGAGCAGAGAGGCCCTAGCCTGGGCCCTTGTGTCCAGTGGGTCACACAAGCACTATCAATTCAAATGCTGCTTCTGTGGCCTGTCACATCTGCTGTGGCACCAGGGGAAAGGCTGGGGAGGGAAGAGCTGGTGGAGACTTCTCTCTGCAGCAGCAACAAAGACGTGGGCTGCTCCAAGGGAAGGTTTGAGTTTGGTGGGAATGTGGCAGTAGTGTGAAGTGCATGTGTTCATCTTTAATCCACCTGGGATTGCAGTGGTGACATGTCCAAGGAGTGGTCTCCAGCGGATGGTTGTATGCTGCCTGTGCTCTCTGTGTGCAGGTTGGGTCTTGGCTCTGCGGGGAGGTTTGCCCTGACCCCATTAAACAGGGACTTCATAGAATGGTTTGTGTTGGAAAGGACCTTAAGATCATCCAGTTCCAACCCCTCTGCCACGAGCAGAGACACCTTCCACTCTGCATCAAAGGGATGTTGCTGAATGTCACACAGGACACAGCTGGGGACCACATATCAGCTTTGCCATGGTGTTTGCTCCTCTTGGGCTGCACTTTGGCTTGTGCAGTCCCTGAAGGCTCTGTGTCTTTTACCCTCCAAGAGATGCTCCCCCGGCATGAAGTGGCAATGACAGACTGTCCTCTACATTCATGGGGTGGCAAACATCAACTTCACCACCTTGTCTTAAGGCAGAGATGACTCACAGTGGAGCTGTGCTTGCTCTTACGTGCTCTTTGGCTCAAGGGATTCTTAATTCTTTTTTACCATGTGAGGTGGAACAGCTCAAGCGAAAGGCATGGAGAGGCTGCCCCTCCTCTCCACCCCAGCCCCATCTCTCTGTAACCCCATCTGTGGACAATCCCCTGTTCTGGTCCTCAGCTCCCTGCATCCGAAGCCCCATTTATGACCCTGCCATACCCTGGCCATGTTCTGGAAATGGCCATGCTGGGAAAGGTAAGACTGCAGATGGAGGTGGGATGGTCAAGATGTCAGCAGCAAGGGAAGGTGTAAAATCCTAAAGGAAAAGTGAAAGGAGCCAGAGAGCTTGTTGTGCAACATAGTGGGGCCATCCCTAACACGTGTGAAGACCAACAGACAGTCCCTGGCCAGCAAAGGCTCTTTGGGCACCTTTTCAAGGTGGTGAGCACAGTAGCATCTAAGAAGGAGCTCACGAGGTCTTGGCTATCTTATTTGTGTGTGTTTTGGCTAATAAATAATTGCTTTATACTTTCAACGCAAAAACATTTTCTACCCTTGGCAGGTTTGATTCATCCAGAACCTTCACAAGCAAGGTGAGCACACTCACACCATCCTTCTGCTCCCTCACTCTTCTGCTGCCCTGAGCATCTCATGTGTGCTGGGGAGGATATGTGGGGCAGAGAGGAGGTTGGACAAGCAGTGCTGGCCACTGGGTGCTGTACCCCCCTGTTAGCTGCCTAACTAGTTAGCTGCAGTTAGGTGCCTGCTCTGCCTGTGCCACCTCATAACTCCTTCCTACCACCGCCCTCCATCAAGCAGTGCTTGTGTGAGGTGTCCCTGCCCAGCACTGCACCGGGTGGCACAAGCCTTTCAACCAGCATCTGATGTGGTTGTGAAAGCAAAGCCCCCTCCACCAAGCAGGACAGACAGGCTCCGGGTGGGAACTGCTGGATGTGGAGCTGGATGGGTGATGCCAGCAGTCAGCCTTGGTGGTTACTGTCCACCTGCCTTGCAGATCTCTGGATGCTGGGGTTTGCTCTGCAGGCGTCAGGAGCAATAATGCCAGAAATGGGGCACATCTGTGTGTCCTGGCCTGGACTAGGGAATCTCACCCAAGAGCAGGTTTTCCTGCTTGTGCCATGCGCTGCTCACATCATTGCTTCATCCTGTTGCTGTCTTGCCTCATTACCCTCCCCTTGGCTGATCCTAAGCTGCCCCTTCCTTCAGCTGTGCCCTGTGCAGTGGAGGTGAGGTGCGAGACTACCTTTGCTGGGCATCCTCCCCATCTCAGCACTTCCTATGAGGGGTTTCAGGTGGCTTCCCATGGTTCAGTTTCTTTCAGTGGTGAGACTACCTGTGAAGAGAGATGCAGTGCCTTGAGACCCCTGACTCCTTAGTGAAGCTGTTTTTCCACTGTTGTAGTTGTCATTGCCAGGTACTGAGTCCTTTTGTGGCGTGAGCATCAAGAGATGTTCCCAAGGTGATGTTTTGGTGGGCTGTAGCATGAGATACACAGGCTGGTCCTGCAGTTGGACTTCTCTGCCAGGCAGAGCTCATCACAGGGATTCAGCTCTTCCCTTCCATATCCAAGAATGTGACAAGATAAAAACAAACATTCCTCTCCCCACTTTCATCCTGAAATGCTCCCTGACATGCTGGACTACTGAGGACAACAGATCTGCTACCGTTGATGCTTCCATTCTCTCTAATTTGAGAATTGCCCACGGCCCATGAGAGATCAGGGCTGTGCACGATACAGCAGTAGATAGCAGTGCTCACACCCAGATATGCAAGGAGGTGGTTTTGGCCAAGGGAATCTGCCAGTTATGAGTAGGCTCAGCTCTTGGAAGAGGATCTCTATCAGTTCCCATTTGCACGTTTCAAGATGTTCTCTGCATGACTAGGTAGTGTTTGCACTTGACTTGATGAGCTGATCTTTCTCAATTTACTTTATTTATTTATTCCTTCCTTTTATCATTGATCTCAATGTGAGAAGGAGCCACCCCCCCACACAGAGATAGGAGAGTGCACAGCAGCAACTGAAGGTGCAAGGAGGACCTTGTTGACCCAAGGAAGGGAAGGTGCATGCTCCCATGTTACATCCGTAATCTGTTTATTCTGCCCATGGCTGCCTATACCAGATGCCTTCGAGAAGATGTCAGCTTCCCTTGCCTTGTAGCACTTCAATAGCCTTGACCAAAGGACCTGTATAGAGGAAGATAAGGAGGTGGCAGAGCAGCAAGTAGTGCACAAAAGCTCTAGCAGCAGATGAGCAATAGATTAAGAAAGGTGAAAGGTTGAAAAAGACGACATGGAAGAGATCTGGCCCTTGCTGAGCTGCCCAAGAACCTCCCTCCCCTGCCTTTGGTGCCATGTTGAGGTACCCCCTGTGCTATATCAGGAAAGCAGCAAGACCCATCGTGCAGAGAAAGCCTCAAGCGACGTGCAGGGCACCACCAGGCTGGCTCAGCAGCACTCCTCACCTGAGCTCTGGGTGAACACTGCTGCTTCTGCTCTGGTCAAACCCAGGCATGCGACCGTTTTTGTAGAGTCTGCACCAAGCAATAGATCCTCTATAAGACAGCTTTAGCAGGAGGAGTGGCACTAAAACCAGAGGTCTGTTGGCTGAGTTGGACCAAGCAGCCAAGTTATTGCCCAGTACAAATCCCTTGGGCTCCCTTTCTTCACGTGGTGTGGATTATGTCTACCATGGCTTTACACTGTGCCTAACATTGTGCATGTAGATCAGAGCCCTGAAAATGCCTTAATGTTTGTGGTAACCAGTGGATGTGACAGAAAAACGCTGCAAATGTTTTACTGTGGCAAGTATACAACAATACCTGTTGTATACTTAAGTCAAGTGGTAACTATCACTCTGAATGCTGCCTGTCTCAGCCAAGGCATGGACAGCCTTCCACGCTGCCTGGGGAAGGGGGCTGCTATGGGACAAGGACACCTTTAACTCCAGTGACCTTTCTCATCTAGGAAACATGGTATTAACTGCCCTGGCCTCAATACAGTGGATAGCAGGGGAATTTCCAAAATTGCCCAGATGCTCCAGTCTGAGAATGGATGTGTTTAAGTCAAATACCCACCATTTCCATTCCCTTTAATTCCAGACAGGGGAGGGTACATGGTCTTGGTTTGTCCTCTCCTACACCTAGGCTCCTTTTCTTCCCCAGCTATTGTCTTATTTTCACCTTTTTTACCTCCCTATTCCATCCTGTGTTTGCAGGAGAACCAGGTCCACCCCCTCCCCATCTGCAGAGACCTGAACCCAAGTGTCTCATGAAAGCTCAAGTGGACATGAGAAGGCATTGATGCGAAGGGCTCTCACCATCTCTCCCGCTGAATGCCCTCTGCCGTGCCCTTTCTGGTGGAGGTGACTTACACTTTCTCTTTTGGATTATTTCATGCAAAGCGGGAAAGCTTTCCAAAGGAGAGGTGTGGAAATCTCACCTGTGGCCATCTGACACTCAGGGTGGCTGTTAACATGGGAGCTGATCTCTTCAGTCTTAGGTCTGATTTCTTCAGGGAGAGAAGGGATTTGAGTGTGATTCGTCTCACCATCAGGTCAAGAACACTGGGTAAAGGAGGTCGTCACTGGCTCCTCTGCATTGTATCTGAGGCTTGAAAAAGCCTTGGGAGATGGGCTGATGGTCCAGTGCCTTGCCAGGAATCCTTCTTGTGCAGTGCCTGTGTTGCAACATAGGTGTCCAAGAGCACACCATTAGTAATGTGCATTGTTTGGCTTTGGTGAATGGTTTGACCCTGAGAATTTGAAGCATTACAGAGTCATAGAATCAGAGAATTCCAGACTGGTTTGTGTTGGAAGGGACCTTAAAGCTCCTCCAGCTCCAACCCCCTGCCACGGGCAGGGACACCTTCCCTGTGTCCACACACACCCCTGAGTCCAACCTGGCCTTGAACACTGCCAGAGATGGAGCAGCCACAGCTTCTCTGGGCACCCTGTGCCAGCGCCTCAGCACCCTCACAGGGAAGAGCTTCTGCCTTAGATCTAACAAAGGTGTTCTCTGAGCCTCGTTCTTTGGTGCAAAGCGTATTCATCAGCGTTGGTTCCCTGACCCAGGAAATCCCTGGTGCAGGAGGACTGGTTCTGGTCTGCATTGCCCCTGCCATGGCCCATGGGGAGGGGCAGTGCAGACCAGCAGCCAGAGGGTCTCAGCTATCCTCTGCATCTGATCAGTTGTGTGCTGCTACCCACAGTGATGAAAATTCCCTGCGGGGCATCAGCCTATGTTTCAAATGGGATTCTGGGTTACCTGACTGTCACTGAGGCTTGACAGGACCAGCTGTGAGAAAATATTTTCAAAGTCTGCCTTTTGTTTCACTTTGATGGGAGCTTTGTGTTAGTGTGAGCTTCAAGCCTCATCTCGGTAGAGGATAACATGACCCTCTGATTGTCTCCTCTTGCACAGGTCGCAGTGTGAAGCCTGTTTGTGTTGGTAATAAGCAGGGAACTCCTGAGCACAAACTGTGTGGGTGCACATCAGTTCTTTTGGGGTAAGCATGAATAGAAGTGCCTGTTCAACACTGTTTCACATATAGGGAGGATTTGGTGTGGGCATTGCAGGGGCCAGGTTCCCCTGGTCATGCTGCAGAACCAGTTTCCTGACCAGACAAGCAGGACATGAGTCCAGCCTGAGCATCCCATGGGCTGGCATCTCATGTCTGCCCAGGGAGTTTTACTTGGAGTGTAAAAGCCTGCAGCTTTCTGACAGTCATCGTCGGGAACCCAGCGCCTTGTGCAAGAGCCCTCTCACCCCTGCATTACGTGCATTATCTCCCCAGTGGCACTGATTTGCTTTCCTTCTAGTGACTCAGTGAACTAACCTTGGCACAGAAACCCTTTGTGTACTCAATAACCCCTAGATAACATGATTTGGGGGAAAAAAGAAGGATGAGTGAAAGGAATAGCTAGGAGCAGCCCCCTTGCCTCTGCCCCCAAAAGCAAACCCATTGCCATCACAGCAGCCACTGAGCTCAAGTGTATGAATTTCCCATGGTGCCACATCTAGGCTTTGGCATGTCTCTCTGTCTGTGGTACCTCCACTCCTGAGCACCTCTTTGACCCAGCCTACGGAGACCTTGCCCATAGAAAAGGTCTCCTGAGTTATCCTCCCCATTCCCATCACCCGAGGAGGAAAACTGCCTCCCTGCCCTGCCTGAGCACAGCCACATGCCCCGTCGTGCCTGTGGTAACTTCTCCTTGACTCACTCTTTTCTGCAGGAGACACGGTGGAAACTCCTTCCCTGGGCAGGGCCGGTTGCAGGGAATGGCTCTCTTTCCATGTCTTGCAGTTTCCCATTTGATTTTATTACTCATGGCAAGGTTCCTGGGTTTTATTTTACCCTAAATCTGCTGCCAGCTGTGTTAGGATGTGCCAGAGAGGTATAATCCCCCTCTATCTGGTTGTCGTTGGTCCACCTTTCTGTTCCTATGTTGAACCAGTGGTTCTGAATCAGTGCAGCTGGTGCTCCTGTGACCCAAGGGAAATGTGCCAGTGCACAAAATCCCAGCTTCCTGTGGATTCTCTTATAGTCATTCTCCTGGGAAGAGCTGTTAGGAACAATCTCCCTCCAAGGCTCAGAAGTACCCAAGAGGATTTCCCTATCCCAGAAGCAATGCACCATCACACCCCCTTTTCCCTCATCCCCATCTCACTCATTTCAATATATCACCTTCCAGCCCAGCCCAGCAGCAAAACCAGTCCTCAGAGAGGGCATTTCCTCTCCTTGCACCTTTCAGTCTTCCCACTGGTACAAGGAACTTCTCTGCAGATCTGGCACAGTGGACCAAGGAGTTCTCAAACCTTCCACGGCACTTCAAACACGGCTGAAACCTCACTGTTTATTTGCTGTGTATGTTCCCTATAGACCTCATGTTTTTCCTTTGTCATGTAAATTATTATCATTAAAACCAGCAGCAATAACAAATTAATTTCACTGCAATCCCTGCTGACTTGATCTGATCCTGCTGGGCATGGTGGAAAGTTTTACAGACATTTCCTGTCCTGAAGTGCTTGCAAGCCAAAAATCCTCTCCAAGACCTGTTGAGACTGATTGAAAGAGTTGTAAAAAACCACAGGTAGCTTCAGGGATTTCCAAGAGTAAGGTTTTCCAAGAGAAGGAGGAGGTCCCACCTGCCGTCCCTATGGTGAATCGATTGGAAATGCTGGGTCTAATTTAATGGGATTCTTGGGTGCTAAACCCTATGAATCCCAAATCCTTTTCCTGAAAAAATCTGAATATTGGGGCACAAAAATGGGACCTTTGGCTTCTGTTGTATGACTTAGGGGCATCTCTGGCACCAGACTAGGCATAGCATTCCCCCTTTGTTCTGGTTTCCACCTTGTGGTGTGAAACTTACTCTGTTATAGTCAGCATTCAAACATTACCTATTGCTGTTTCCTGCTCATTTGAAATCAGAAAGCATCAGAAAAGAAAACCAGGGCTTTTTGAACATGATGTTTAAGAGAAGTTTCCCATTTCTTCCCTCCAAGGTGTGTTGCAGTGGTGGATGGACACCCCCTGTCTCTGGGCAAGCTGATTAGATCCAGACTGGGTTAATGGTGAGGTGGTAGTGATTACAGCAGGATGCATAACCCTCCCTCCAGTTCGGGTATCCTGCAGGTGGGTTTGGAGCCGAAAGGAAGGGTTTGACTGGGGTCTGCTCCACTCAGGTCAGCTGAGGGATGGAGGTGCACTTGGTGGGCACCTTTGCCATGTGCGTGCCACATGCCTCCTTAGAAGAGGGAGAGCATCCTCCTCTTTCTTTCCCTTCTTTGCTACTCCTCGTATTAATTTTTTTCCTGATGTGAGAGAGCCGAGTGCTGTCTGATTGGGCCATGACCTGAGTTTTATATAATGTGTTGTGCAATGCACTTTATGTAATCAGAGGTTTCTTGTGTAATTTATTTGCAGGGCATTTGCTGAATCAAGGACCAGACCTGATTCCTGTTACATGGGAGAAGGCTAAGTGGAGGGGCACGAATGGGTTTGTTGTTTCTGGGCTGATTGCTTCCTGGAAGGCCAGGAAAGAAAATCCATGCAGCTGTGGGTTTGATGGCTTTTGATCCATGCCCATCTCCAAAAATGTCTTACCATTCCCCTTAAAAAAAGAAGGCAGAGCTTGAGTTTGTGCTCCCGAGGGCCAGGTATAAAGTGGGTTCAGTTGCCCCCCACTTTCCACTGGGTATAGTGAGAGTCTCAGGCACAGCTTTCTCCTTTGATGCCTTAGTGATGTACTTGGAGTTAGCCCTCACCGTTTCCTTGCCAAGGGGGCTGGACAGTGCTAGGAGGTGGGTGAGGAATGTGAGGTGAGGATGTTATTCAGGCTGTGAGCTGAGGATATGACCCCTGCAGCATGAAATTAAAACCCAGTTCCTCCTGGCAGCTGCATCCTGAACATATAAATCATGCCTGCCATTCATGCTGCCCACTGAGGTGGTTAATCCATCAAAGGGGCCCCATCCATGCACTGGGAGTGGAAGCATCCACACCCAAGCTATGACAGAACAGCTAATGGGCTGGAAACAGCCAATGATGATGCCAAATGGAAGAAAAGTAGCTATGGGGCCCTCTCATGAAACAGGCTCTGGCTCAACAGCACTGCTGGCTAACTGTGGCCAGCTCACGAGTTGTCCCAAGGGCTGGTCAAATGGCGAGCTTCAGCATCCCAGAGTTTCCCTGTATTCCCATGAGTCCTCTCCAGCCTTCCTGCCCTCCTGTTAAAGGAGAAATTGGGTCCTTCTTGCTGAGATTTCCAGGGATGTGCTGCAAGTGTGGCTGTGGCATGCCATGGCTTGCCTACCCTGGTGAGGTGGGACTACCTGTCCATCTCACTGAGCACCAGGACCCTTGCAGTGCGATCTCATGCTGCAGCAGCTGTGACTGTCCAATAACTTGGGATTTTATATTCCTTTGTATTTCCTTAAATTAAGAGTATTTCACAATGGCAGCAGAACTTGACATCTGGCTGTGTGTGAGCTGGGAGCCTGACGGGACTGTCAGGTGTGTGAACAATGTCCTGCACAAAAAAGTGCAGTGGGAAGGCTGTAGGGGTTTTTGGTGCCTCACAAAAATAGTTACTCCTCAGTCAGCAGAGGTCTAATTAGTAAGAGAGACTCTAGTGATTAGGGTATGTTGATACAAAGCAAAGAAGATATACAGACAATTTGATGGTCATTTGCTCTGTCTTAGTCTGTGACCTGAACTAGCTGAGAAGCTTCATGCCAGTTAAAGTATTCTTTATGAAGAGAAACAGAAAAGGGAAATTTCCTGTGATGGGCATTACCAGATCCTTCATGGATCTGCTTGGCTTGTCCTCAGCACCACTGCAGGGGGTGGACTGTCCTGGTTTCACTGGGGACAGTGGTCTGTACAGGTCACCCTACATGAGACAACCCCCACAACTCTGATCCGTAGGGCATTTCAGAGTAAAGGTATTCAGTCAAAAGTCTCCAGACTTAATTCTTTTGATAAACGTAGAACAATTCCTGATACTTCCCCTTCATCCAGCCTCCTGTTTTGTTGTGGTTTAAGCACAGCTGAACCCAGGACATGTTTCTTGCTGCTGTTTTGCATTGAATTTCAGCTTTCATGGAAGCATGTATGAAAGGCCAGGATGACACTGATGGTTTTCATGGTCACTGTTCTCAAGAGATGCCATCACTTGTTTTATCTGCTTCACCTGCCAAGCATCCAAGGTGTAGAGCCCCAGGTGGATGTTGAAGCTCCGCCTTGCTGGAATATCTCAGGGTCACTACCCTCACGGGTGAAACGTGAAGTGAAAATGGGTGTTGCATCAAGATGAGATCTTTGCAGTGAGGCAAGTTGTGCTGGATAATGGCTCGGGCATTAGGAAAGCTGCACTTCTCACTTTTGCTTTTGGGAATCTGTGCCTGAACTTCCTTGTTCCCATTGGATAACTGGAGCTGTTACGAGACAACCAGAGGTTGTTATGAGACGTGCTCTTTGGGCTCTTGCAGACCATCAGCAAGCAATCAGGAGGTGATGGGAGAATTTCTCATTTGGAAGCAGAGATTTAATTGAAAAATAAACAATGTGGCTCATTGCATATGGACAGTCAGTTGTGCACTGTGGTGGTCAGGTCTCTGCAGAGAGGGTGAACTAAGCAGTGTTATGAATAATTAAAATGTTTTTTTCGTTGCAGTTGGCATTATGGAGTTCCATCTACCAGTGTATTAGGCCACTGCACCACCACCATGCCCAGCCCCGTGATGTCTTTTCTCACTGTATTTCTTTTAGCTCTGAGTGGAGAGAAGGAATACAAATCGGTGCAGGTTTCAATATGGTTGCAGGAGTAGTTCTCTGTACAAATATGGGAGAGGTGGACAAACAGTCAGATAGACTGCACTTGTATAGAAAGGGCGCTGGAGGTGGCTGAAGTAATTATCACCTGACTGTAAGTCAACAGCATCATGGTGTTGCAAAAAAGAAAGGAAAAGTTAAATATCCCTGGGATGTGTAAACAGCATCATTGTTTGTAGGACAGATGAAGTATTTCCAACAATGTGTTAGTGTAGACCATGCCTACATGCTGGTAATATGACCAGCTCTGGGCACTAGCCCTCAGGAAAGGTATGTACTAGTGGTAGAGAGTCGAGAAGAATGCAACAGAAGTGATTGGAGGGTGAGGAAATGTGACGCACAGAGAAGGACTGATGAGACCAGGGTTGTTTTGTCTAGAACAGTGATTTCTTGGACTGTGGTCTATCGTCTTCTGGTCTGTTTGAAAAGGGTCTGGAAGAGCTGACTAAGGAAAGCAAGTTTCTATGTGCTTTAGAGCTGTCTACAGGTAAAATATCTCTAAAAAGATCTACATTTGCAAGAGAACTTATTTAGGGTCCAACAGTGAAGTGAGAGACAGTGAAGCACTGCTGTTGCATAGAGAAGACTGAAAGGGGCCCAGTGCCAATTTTTAAATCCATAAAATACAAGGAAGAAGCTGTTGTCTCATTTGGAGCGGTAGAAAGTTAGGAGAGTGCATTGAAGCAATGGAGATGGAGGCAGTGAAATCTTACCAACAGTAGGATTGATGGGTGCTGGAATGTGTCATCTGTGCAGGCTTGAAATTCCCAGCATGGGAATCTCAAAGAACAGGCTAGATAAACATCTATCTGTAATCGCAAGGATAGGGCTGACCCCTTCTTGGCTCCCTCAAGGTAACTTTGCATCCCAATTCTCTATGATTGTGTAACTAACTAGTGCTAATTTATTGTTATTTAATATATTCATAAACACAGTTGACAAGGCAGTGAGCAATGAACCAGTTGTCACCCAACTGCTCACTTCCTTTACTGGATTAGTAAAAGTATATTGAGCAATACTAATCCACTAATCCAGTCCCAGGTATTGACAAATTGCTAGGCAGACCTCCCCAAGTCTATTTTCCTATGACTCTGCATCACAAGGCTGGCATGTTGATTCTGGGAGTGTAAATACAGTGGCCTCAGATAGTCTTTTTATACAGCATCTGATTTGATCTTAATGTTGCACAGTGCTGACAAAAAACCCTTCCTGAATGTCATCCACCTCTCCCCTAATCAGCACTGTCCCCCGTTTTACCTGGAAGCAGAGACAAAAGGTGATTCCAGGAAGAGCAGGCAGAAACCTGGGCTGTGATGCTACTGCTGTTGTTTGATAAGGATCCAATTCCTCTAAAATGCTTGCTGTAGCTTGAAGAAAGCAAAACCTGCATTTACTCACTACAACACCTCCATTTGCTAGTGAGAAAACATGTTTGAAAGCAGGTCAAAGCCTTGTTGTATATGTGACTTTTTAAGAGAGGCACCGCTTCTTGCAGAGGACCTCACTAAGAGGCAGGAGAAAGAATGGAAGAGCTGATGGACTTGGAGTGTGTCTTGAGGATGAGGTGTTTAATGGGGATGAGCCAGGTGAGGTGAGGCACTTGCACTTCACATGGCAGATTCAGGACCTCTGTAATTGCAGTGCAAGGACAGAAACTTTCTTTTTTATTTTTTATTTATTTTTTTTGGTGTTCTGGTTCACTGCAGTGCCTTTGCAGTTTTAAAAACCTCTCTTCTCTCAGATCCTTGACTGACGTGTCTAAAAGGCATTGGTAAATCAATGCACAGTTTAGAAGTGGGGCAGTCGTTCCCTCTGTCATGAAATAACTCATTGCTCCACATTAGCTTCACAGCACTGATGAAAATGCATCTCGCCTCAATGTGGACACCATTTGGGGCACTTGCATGTGCTGCCTGAATTTTCTTAACAGACTCTTTTTTTAATCCTGGTTCACAGAGGAGAGTTTCCACTCCAGAGGGTTTCCAGAGATATTAAAGGACTTAAAGGCAACATAAGCAAAGGCAAAGCTATTCTGTAGTGTGTTACAGTAAGCAGAAAGTGAACAGAGTTTCATGCTATCTGCCACCCATTTGCAGGAAGGCCTTACATAGATTATTACAGCTCTAAGTGGGCTCAGCCTTTCGTCCAGATTATTAGAAGAGCTGCTGCACTTACTGTCAGTAGCTTAGAGGCTACTACAGGCAGCACAGGCAACAGTACCATCTTCTTCTTGGAGAATTCTTATGGGCACGTCAAGAATAAAGTCTTAGGTTGAATGGACAAACACAGGTACTATTAATAAGTCCTATGAAATCAAAGAAATCCTCTAAGCCTGTTTTTCAGAAGAAGCCATCTAAAGACTTGTTGTGAGATAGCAAATCTCAGTAACTAGCCAACACATAATGGAATCCTACTGGTTTTCTTTCCTATTGAAATTTCGTTCGTGTTTCACCTCCAGGAAAATGTCCCAACCACGAGATTAACAGGGATATAATGAGTAAACCAGAATGTTTTAAAACCCCATTAACATCTGTAAAGATGTTAGTCTGATTCGTGGGCAGTGGTTTAAATGCTTTGCCCCACCCAGAGTGCAGAAGTCTCTGATATGTCATTTTGCTGAACCTGACAGTTGCGCTGTGTGATAAACTCTTTTATTTCTGTTCTTGCTGAGGTTGTTTGCAGAGAGGGTGTGATGCGTGCTGAGGGATGAGGATAGAGGACACATTTACATCTTCAGTTCAGAGCGTTTTTTTATGATTGCTTCTTTCCAAAGACCCAAAGAAGAAAGAACATGCAATTCTTTTATACTTGTCTGGATTTGAATTAAACTGTTGTGTTGCCTCCATGTCCTTGCAATGAGTCAGCTCCTTGTGCAGTTAACTTGCTGAGATTTTCAGTTCATGGCTTTGTGGACTCTTGCACTCTTAGAGAAATAATTTTTTCTTCTTTCTTGAGTAGAGGAATTATCCGAATAGGTTTCAATCCGGTGAGATGCAATTCTAGATTTTTCAGGGTCTTACCCGAGTGGAGACTTTGTTCCAGATAAATAAACTGGTCAAACTTCACTATTTGTATAAAAGTCCTCCAGCAAGTTGTCTTTTTAATTATAGTAGTCCTTGAAGAAACTCTGGACATGAATTTCTTTTTAAAAAACCCACCATCTTTTCTTCCTGACATTCTTCAGATCTGTCTGAATTTTCTAAGGAAGTTGTCTATATGCTGCCAGACAAATATTTCCTGACCCTCATAAATAGTCTTTATTCTGGTGGTGATCAGGCTGACAACTGAGGTTTTTTTAGGGACTTTGCCATACGCAACATAAACACTCACAGAATTACATAAAAAGCTAACAAAGGGGTGATTACACAAAAGTGTATAAGGTGAAAAAACCCACAATAAACTCTGTCAAACGATTTTGTATCACAATTAGTTAAGGAATAACCAAGGCTAGATAGAGTCTGAAATCAGAAAGATAACCAACATCTGTAGGAACTTTTCTAGCCATCTATTGGCTTGAGATACTTGGGACATAGAAAGCACCTCTAGAAGAACATATTTTTCATGCAAAATCTGCAGTGCCTTTTGGTTATATTTAAACTAGTGCCTTTCTCAAACGAGCATTTTTCTCAAACTACCATCTTCCTCAAACAGAACGTAGGCTTGTGTTTTTCTGATGTAGTTAATGGCTCTAATAACACCCTCCGACATCTTTGCTCCCAGCCAATGAGCCGTGTAATATTTCTTGCACGATAATATCTCATTGGAAAAATAAATTTCTTATAAAGCCTGCTTTCCTCATGTGGATGTCATGTCTACACTGAATCCAATGTCTTGTATGTGTAGGAGTTGCTTTCCCATTAGAAGACATTAATTGTTTCTATGCCTTTTGGACCAAAGGGTCCCTGGTTTTATAAACTGCTATGTAAAGCAGGTTTATAAGTTGCATGTAAAAGTTATTTTCTGGTTTGTGATCAAGTTCAGGTGAATGTCTTGATCTGCTGTTTTGCATTTAAATTATTACACAGTCCAGCACTACATCTCAGCTGGGAGGTGGCAATTAACTGAGAGCTTCCTAAACCACATAGCAAGCCGCCTGTGGCTGTCTGGGTTTCCTTGTCCACCCTGGTACAGAGCAGCTTGCATTCCTCATGGTTTCCAAAATACCGCACCAATATGCCAGGACTGAGGTTTTAACCCTCTCCCAGCAGTGCCCTAGTTTGCGCACACCTCTGAGCTGGGTAAAGACTGGTCTTGAGGCTCAGCAGGAGAGGTCTTAGAGACCCAGGGAGTACCAGGTCCCAGTGGACTCAGTGCTGAGGTCTCAGGGAGCATTAGTGAGCGACTTATTGTTGGACTGAGCTGAAGACAAGGTGCTGTGGCTGCCCTGGGAAGCGTTAGTAGAGAAGGAGGAATTAAACTTGAGGGAGCACTTTTTATTAAGCAGTTCGCTGGGGACATTGGGTTGGCAGCACTAAGTCCTGCCCCTGTGCAGGACAGGGAGAGAGATGTTGGACTGAACATGAGAACAGGAAACAAGTTGGAGGTGGGCCTGGTTAGCTCATTGTTTGAGAGAAATTCCAGTAGCCGTGCTAGCTGGGTGGGAAGGGTTGAATTGTCTCTTCCAGGTTATGACCAAACCTGTCTACTTTGGGATGACATGAGGAGGAAGGGTTCAAACTCAGGAGCAGGGACCTGTGGAGCTGAGCGTGAAGCATGTTCCGTATGCTTTCTCTGCCAGCTGGGGGAAGATTGTAAAGTAATTGAGATTAAGGAGATAGCATGCATTAAGCAAGTAGCTTTGGGTTGAGTGGTCTCTTGTGCTGAGAGGGCTTTTCTGAAAGATGGACCCATCCCCAAAGGACTCTGCTCCAGCAGTGAGGGGCACTGGGGAGCAGCTTGTATGCAGGCTATGTGATGTAAATGGAGAAGGTGGGGTGGCTCATGTGGCTCAAGCTGGAGACAAATTACACTAGGCTTGGCCATATATGTCAGTATGAACCTATTTCCTGGGTGTCTGCCCACCTTTTCGGTAGGTGTCCTTGCTGAACTCCTTCAGACTATTGAGCAGCAGCCTGACGTGACCAGTGAACATCCCTGGCCTGGGAAAATGTCCTTCAGCCCCATGAAGATGTGAATCTTGCTTGATGGTTCTGGCTTATCCTACTCAAAGCCAACTGCAAAGAATCCCCTGGGGGAGGGAACAGCATAAAATACCACTGTGAAAGTAAAACCTGACTTCCCTTTCTTCCATATGCTGATGAATAATGCTTTTGTGTCATAAGTTGATGGGGTCCCTTAGGCATGGAATTACAGGACAAGTTGAGGCAATGCTGTATTGGTAGGGGATGGCCCTAGTGCCTGGTGTCTTAGCCCAGATGGGTCTGGCAGAAGAACTGGGGGTAGCAAGTGGAATAGGGACCCTGTGGGGAGCTCGAGCAGAGGGGTGCTGCTTCCATCCCTCCTCGCTGAATCACCTGTGTCATGTCACCTCAGGGCATTAGTCATGGAACTGGATTTACAGGATGACAGCAACTCCTTGCTGCTTCCGTTTGCTCTGCTTGCCTTGCTCTAGTGGGCTTTCCATCAGCCCCCACTAGGTGCCTGCAGATGAATGTGTGCATCACTGGTTCCCAGCCAGGGCCTCACACCTTTGAGTTTATTTTGGCCAAGGACTGGGAGAAAGGTCTGTGCTATAAATGGATACTGACTGGTGGAAACCATCAAGTCCAGATCTGTGTGTGCAGAGGTGATGTCTCTCCCATGCAAAGCCCTTGCTCACACAGTGCTGTTTTCCCCAAAACTTGGCAGCTCCTGGTGAACCCAGTGACTCTGGCATGAAACCTTGGGGAAGGCCTGTGAAGAGGGGTCAGTGATACCAGCAAATGCTGGAGCTGGGAGACCACAAATACTGCCACCAGCACACTAGTGATGTCTGCAGGACCCTCATTCTACCTGTCTGCACGTCCATGCCGCCTGCAGTCCTTGTGGTCTTCATGCTGGGCTCCAGGCAGACTGCAACGCACACCAAACATCTCCATTTGAAACCTCCAATGCTGATCTGTCCTAACTCCCTTTGGCTTGTCTGTGCTGTTTCAGAGGTGCAGCTCTAGGAATTGGACACTGAACTCCAGCTCCATCACCACTGGAAAAAGCAAAATAGTTACTTCCCATGCCCCAGTTCTGGCTCTCCTGTCCTTACCACTCACACAACAGCCATCATTTTTTTTTTCCACTCTGGGTACTACAGCCTTTAAGTTTGGTTTATTAAAGTCATTTATATTCCACCTGGGCCTGTTGTAGAAAGCCCTCCCAGACTCACTTGTAAGCCTCCTCTTTTTCAGCCTGGGAATCAGTAAAAGTACAGACCAAAAGGATGCCTAAGGCCGGCCCCTCTGAGCATCCTTCCCGTATTTGAAAGCATGCTTTGCACAAAGTTTCCAAGAGCAGTTTGGGTTTCTTTAACCAGAACTGCAGCTTCACTCTCTTGATTTTATATTAGGAGTTCATGAATGGAATCTCATCTCCTGATTCCTCCCAGACCATGAGGTAATCTGCCAGGAAACAGGCTTGATTTGATGTGGCTTCTCAACAAACCCATCTCAGCTGCACTTATCACTTCATTACGGTCCCAGCATTTACAAATGGATAAGTTAACAGGGCAGGAGGGGATTTTCTGGGTACAGAAGGTGGCTTGATCAAGCTGGGATTCCTGGTGTCTTTCTGGGCCTGCTTTTTTAATACAGATATTGTGTTTATGCTGCACCAGTCCTATGGGATTGCCAAGAGATCTCAGAGATAATGCTAATGGGTCAGAAGCATCTCCAGCTGCTTCCTTAAGTAACCCTGGTTTATTAAACTCTGCCCACTGGGCTTCAACCTGTGTTCTTCCTAATCTGGACTCTTCTCCCATCCCTTATTAGCACTTTCTGGTTTTGTTAGCTTGTTCCAGTTAACTTTTTCCTACATCTGAAGCATGGGATGTACCAGTTTTCACTCAGTCATTTGCTATGTGCTCTTTTCCCATTAAAAACAGGTCTGCATTTCTCCATCTTCCACTTACTTCCAATATAATTCAAGAGCCTCTTCTGTAGAGCCTCTAGCATCTAACCCTTGCATGTTCTTTAGCCTGTCTGAGTTTATCCTTGCCTGCCTTTCCATCATGCTCATCGTTACTCACATGACAGCACTTCCATTGTTGTACAATTCGTTTCTGATCCCCAGGTCACCAATCAGCGTCTGATGCCGTCACTGTCATCTCTTACTGTACTCTTCTCTCCCCTGCACATCAGAACAGGTTTCCTTTGTGTGCTTAATTAAGGTCATGTTCGTGTGGTTGCAAGAGAATTAAGTCAACGCATAATAAGAAATTATTACCTGTCAAATGAAACATAGTAACTGACTCTCTCCTTCTGTTTGAGCCTGTCCTCATTATGAAATTAAATGGGTTAGTTTAAACACCATCATGGCTGGATTAAGCAAGCCCTTTTTATCGCATTTGCAATGGTCTAGTCATTAGCAAATAGACAATTATCACATAGGCAATTATCACATTAGTTTATTGGCAGTAATGCCTTACCTCTCGTGATGATTAAACACATCCATAATGTCTTTAGGTAGCATGCAGGCTCTCTCACACTTGTGTTATTGATTTAGATGTTTTTTTCCCTCAAGTTTCCTGACTACTCCTTTTTTGAAACCCATTACACATGTTTGGAATCCCCTTTTTGGAGGCCGTGGTCCTTATTCTGCTAGAGCCACACGAGATCCAACAGTTCAAGTGCCATGGGAAGGCTGGTGGAAGACAGTTCAGTTTGAGCTGAGGTATGTATGGAGAAAAACAAAGTCCACTGTGTGTTTTCTGTTGTGGCCTCCTCCAACATGTAGAACACAGAGGACAGCTGTCGGTCCTGTCCATTTGGCATAAAAGCATCTTTCAATGTGAAGTCATTGGTCAAAGCCAGTAGGAATCTCATGGAGGAGGAAGTTGTGGGATCTGATAGATGGTAGAAGATGAGGATTCACCTCATAAGGCCTCACCTTCACAAGGACAGTTGTATTTCCTTTCTTCTCCTTTCCTCATCTTGGTGTGCCTTTACCTTACAGCTTTCACTGTGGCAGGAAACCCAGCTAGAGCAGAGATCCATGTCATGAGCAATTCAGATGTTTGTATGATCTCAGCTTACACAGTTTGCAGGACAATTTGCAGACGCCAGTTGAAAAATGTGGCTACATCTGGTCTACCCTCATAAGCAGATCTGTGCTGGGGAACATGGAAACACTAAAAGTAGGTCCACTATTGGACTGAATCTGTAGCCCTGGTGAGACCTTGTTTCTGGTGGGGTTGCCTTGCAAGGGCAGTTAGAGGACTCTGCAATGAAGAGAGGTCAGTCATTCAGCAAACATAGAGACAGGGAAGGAGATACAATGCTGTAGGGGTGTGAAAGGCTGTAAAAGGAGCAAGTGTGGGAGCCAGGACAAATAGACAATAGGTGCAGATGGGGTGGAGTTGCTCAGATGGAAATCTACCTCCTCTTAGCTGAAAAAGCGTAAACAGGAAGATGCCGTAACTCATAATTTATTTATGTTTGCTTCTTGTTGGACAATAAGAGACAGATTCGATGTCTGCAATTTACTTTTTGACTCTACATTCATTGGGGAACCAGGCAAGTTCTCTCTTTCATGATCACTGCTATAATCTCAAGTTCCACACCCATGAGTTAGTAGTGTCTATGGCCACTGGTATGTCTCCTCTCAGGACCTCCAGGCAGAAGAGACAGAAGAGTCAGACTCCAGGCCTAGAGTGGGGCACAACACCTAACTTTTAATCCATTTATTTCTGTTTATCACAGTTTAGTCCTATTTATACTGAAGCCATTAAATATGTTGGTTTAGGTTTTATGACTGAGCTAGTGTTATAATATGGACATGACCCAGATTTATTCATGGCTACAAAACAGGTCTGGTAAGAGGCTGTAAGAATAAATTCTGCTTGTTAAGTCTGAGATTTTCAGTCAAAGCTAGTAAAAGCATTAAACAGGAAAGTAAGCAGATGAGTTTTGTAAGAAGACAATGCAATAAATATGGGTCACTTTCAGAAATCTGGGCCCAGACACAGTTGGCAACGCTTTGAAAGTTGGTTGTATGAGATGTTTTGGATGCTTGAGGGATGGGAACAAAAAGGGCGGTAGCTGAGTAAAATAACATGTCTGAAAAATCAGTCCATATTTAAACTGGTTGTTCCCTATGAATGGTTGAACTCATCCCAAATGAACAATGAGATCTTGACTGTATGAGACTCTCAGAAGAATCCCAAGGGAATGTCAGAAAGTAATAAGGAAGAGTGTTATTCCTGAAAGCAGTGTTGCGACCAAGGGCAAACAAGCACCACAGCTACCAGAAGAACATGTCGCTGAGCTTCTGTGATATTCAGGCTGCACAGACCGACTCCACCATTCCCCAGAGTCACTGGGAAGCAAAATATGAAGAGGAGACTGAGCACAGTAGGCTCAAAAGGTATCAGTGTAGTGGCTCAGTTGTCAGATAAAAGGCCTGACTGAAGAGCTTGGAGCAAATACTCTAACTCCTCTGAACTTTCATCTGCAGTATAAGAAAGAGACTTCCCCATCAGACTGAGGCCTTCCAGACTGATCATATCGCAGAGCTTCAGAGTATTTCCTTAGGCTAGACCTCTTTGTCTGAGGTGGGGAATCAGGGACTAGATCCCAACACCAGGATTGGAGAGGAGACATCATTATGTCACTGTGTCTCAGGACAGAGCAGTGATTATCTGATGGAAGTGGCTTGTTTGCTGTGCATCTCTCCTGGGGAGTTAGGCAGAAGTCACAAAGCAGGAGATAAAAAAGAACAAAGGATTTGATGGTTGCTTTGACATTGGTTCTCTATCATGGTGAATGGTGGATGAAATGCAGGACTGCTCAGAAAGAGCGCTGCACTGAAGAGCTGCACCACCATTTCCAGACAGCAGCACATGGGCTCTAGGGAGTCCTCTGGCTTTGCTCTGTGGTTTGTGGAGGACATTGTATCACTGCACTTTTTAGATTAGGCCTGATTGGTTTTGGGCTCTGGATGGAAGAGAAGAAACAGCTTGAGGGCCCCGTGAGCCCCAGGCCATAAAACAGCTTGGGTCCTGCAAGCTGTTGGCTGTTGCCATTGACTTGTGCACCATCCTTCTCCCCACTCGG
>NW_009925000.1:56062-74904 GCF_000696875.1 Nestor notabilis
CCATCTCTCACTTTACTGAGTATCATCAGCTTGTGTAACTCCCTTGGACTAGTATGTTATAGTCACAATAACTAAAGACCCCTGAAAGCAAATGAGTTTGGACTTGTGGATGCTGCTTGCATAGGTCAGAACCGTTCTTGTTCTGCTGAAGACCTATTTAGGGAAGTTTATCCGGCTTCCCTGGGGGCGTGAGTAAGAGACCTGCTCAGGCTGCCAACAGTATCTGCTCCTGGTTCTGAACTGACCTGCAGAGAAAGTCACCATGGCTCAGAGGTCCCTGGTGCTCTGCAAGTGGCCAAGCAGGAGCCACAACCACAGGCTTCCAGGTCGCTCTTTCAAGCCCTCATAGGGAAGGTAATTTTCCATGCCAGTATAAATGTTTGGCTGCAGTTTGAGGTGTTTAAGGACACTAGAATGCCTAAGGGATTTGATAGGTCCTCTAAGGTCAAATGGTAATTTGGAGGCACCTGTAAATGCCTGAAAACCTTTGTAATGTAAAGCTCTTCATCACCCACGGCATGCATTTCCCAAAGCCAATCTCTTCTTTCCTCCATGAATCTCTAGGACCCAGCCCATCTTTTTCCCAAAACTTTGTTCCTCCACATGTTCTCCTCCTCCCTTTGCCAGTACTCCTTGCAAAGCACAACTCCTCTTGGTCCACCAGTGTGAGCCCTTCACCCCTCCTCTGAGAGGGGTGTTCAGTGCCCCTCAGTGCCCCTCATCTCTCATCAGGGTCCTTCCTAAATACATCCACTACAGTTTGCCTGGAATTGTCTCTTTTCCAGTAGAGTCAATCTGTTTTTCTCTATCAGCATGGTCAACCCTAAACACCTATTAATTAGATGATACCACCTAAGTGGTCCTTGTTTCTGGAATACCCATCCTGCTCCAGTCCTCTGATCACCAGCTGGTTCAAAGTCCAACCTAAAACTCATTCCTATCATCTCGCAAGAATCTGACAGAATATGACAACATACTAAGCTCAGTTTCCTTTCAATCTGTCTGCCTAGTTCTCCAATCCTGGATGTTCTCCCTGCCTCTTTTTCTCCTGCCCTTCATGTGCGGTTTGTTATCTTTGATGATGAGGTTTTCATACACACTGTGAGGACTTTTTGACTATTCTGATTCTCTGGCACATGGTCTCTCTCACTATGGGATTTTCCAACATGGGAAGCGTTACTAAACATCTGTTTTCCCAACTGGATCTTTGGCAAGATGAGTTTTTACTCATCTCCATGGACTTCCGTTTCCTTGGCTTTGACATGAGAATGTCCTAATTCGGCCTTGGCCCTGCTGTGTCAGGTGCCTTTGCACATGCACATACACACACATACACATACACGTGTATGACTGTACAGGATTAACTGGACTCTATACCTCTATCTTTATCAGCCATCATCCTCCTTCTGAGTCATGGCTATGGAAGATAAGCAGCTGGTTGTGCTATTTGCTTCATGATAATAAGTAAACAGTAATTAATATTTTGCAATCATATAGCTCCTAGAATTGGATAATCTGAAAGCACTTTATTAACATTAATTAGTCATCATTGCATAGCCCACATGAGGTAGATAAGGTTTCATTGTGCAGGAGGGGAAACTGAGACAGAAAGGAATACCAGGATTGGGCAGGTTGAACTTTTGTCGGAAGGGTTTGCAGTGCCTTGGTACTTCTCAAAGCTTGTGCAGCCCCATTTTGAAAACACCAAAGGCAAAATGGGGGCTAAAATCCAGAGGGAAAAATCCTGCCTCCCCAGTGTTCAGGACAGACCCGACCGGGTTAACTGCGACCTCAGTTTCTGCCAGGTTTTCCTGTCCACTGACATGGTTCTTCCTACTTTTGATGATGTTTCACACTTTTCAAATCACTAAGGCTCTAGTGCAACAGGTGAGATGGGCATCTAACAGATCCAAAAGAGTGGTGTGGTTCTAGACCTTGGCTGGATCTGGTCTGATATCTTCGAGACATTCTTTTTATATAGATACAACATTTGCCAAACCATCCAAATGACTTAGGAATCAAAATCCTCACAGAAGTGTGTAACGGCCAGCTGAACGGCCCGATATTGATCTAAGTGTTTGGGTAAAGGAAGATGTGTCTAGACATTGCGAGGGATGTACAAACTCACACCAATGTCTGGCATCTGGGTCTTGATTCAGTTGCCTAAAAGTAGATGTTCAGCGTTCTTTGAGATGACCTGGATGTCCTTCCTGACCTCTGGCTGCTCTTTGGAACTACAAGGCTCTTCTGAAGGCCCCATGTCAGATCTTCCAGTTGGTTTAGGTACCTCAGGTCATGTCAGAGATGCCTGGTTTTGTGTAACTGAATTTTGCCTAAGATGTTCACCCTAATGGTCTATGTTGTCAGTGCATGTCCAGCATGTGTTTTACAACATCCAAGTCTTTTTCTGACGGACATAGCCCTATCTCAAACACTCAATAAGGTGATGTGAGCACCCTCTGGAAAGTCTTTGAAGTTCTCTGGGTGAGAAGTCTAAATACTTTGTTGGGCCCGTTTCCTATATTTACCTCCTGCTTCTGGACCCAAGTCACTTTAGGAGCTTTGGAAAAGATCTCTGCCTGCTGATACTACAACTGTGCACTAGGAACAGGGTCACTGCAGGACCCACTCTTCCACCCCCAAGATCTTAGTCCCCCTGTTATCATCCCTAGGGCCCACTGTATACTGGGTGTCCCCTCCAGAATCCTTCTCACACAGTGTTGGCTCTATTGAAACCAGGAAGATTTTAAATCAACAAGTCAGACACTGGTCCTCCAAGGTTGTCAGCTGTGGCCCTGCTTTCCTTCAATGCCACCTGATTGGACTTCATTAATTGCTTGCGTGTGTGTCTTGCCCTGTTAGAGAAGGTCTGCATAACAATGATGTGAGAAGATCAAGGACAGCTGAATTTCCCCATATTTCATAGCTGAGTGCACACTATAACTGAGTAGATCTGCTTTCTCCTCCATGAACTCCTGAACATCTTGGCAATCTCAGCCAGAGAGAGGCGTATGCCAGGGAACCTACATGCTATGGGCAGGCTCTGTCATCTTCTCCAAGAATTAACCTGGCTCACTAATCATTTATGTGACTGACCTCTTCCAAGAGGGTTGAACTGGCAGCAATTTATGTTAATAGTCTTACTGTCGGTGTACAATGCTGGTTATTGACGCAAGCTGGGCTTGAATGTACAGTACTGGGTCCTCTGACCCAGACCTGGGGAGCATGAAATGTGGGACCTATTTTGTTCTGCCTCAGCTGAAGAAGGGATAATGCCCCCTGCCCATGCTCCCATTCCAAGGAATGAAGGTACCTGGATGAACTGCTTCACCTACAGGGTGGTGACTGACCTGGGAAAGCCAAGATTATGAGGATCCTTTAGAGTAGAGTTGAACTGTTTGAAGACAAGTGAGTACAAGCAAGAGGAAAACAGAAGATGTAAGAGATGCTCATCTGTTGAGCACTGCCTGTTGCACACCCCAAAGGAGGGAAATTTAGTGGGGAGTGTATCTTCGTGTGTAAACTCAGAGTGGTCTTTTAAACCAAGGCTGTGTGGTTGAACTTCAGGCTGGCTTTTTTTGATGGAGGGCTGGACTTCAAAGCCTTAACAAACTTCTTTTTATGCATGCACATGGAGTAGTTCTCTATGGCTAAAAATCCCACCCAACCGGTGGGATTTTTAACTGGGTCAAAACCCAGGTCTTACTCAGTCCTTACGATTCATTACACCCCCTCCCCTTCCACCGGAGCAGAGGCAGCCCAGGGTAACTGATCAGAGGGAGGCCCTGATCTTTAACGATGTGCGGTTGAAACATGTTTTGCCTGAGGGTCTTAATGAGTATTTGCTGACAGCAGAGAATAGGGTGGGACTCATGGCTCTCTTGGGGCTCAGCACCAGAGCCTGTTGTGGTTGATACATGCTCATTTTCCCAAATTCAATCCTTTTTGGAGCATCTCCTCCTTCCCACCCCAGTCTCCACGTGCCCCTGTCCAGTTCAAGGCTCCCAGCCCATTAAGCTCTAAATTAGTGCCTGTTCCCTGACTCTTTCCTTTCTGCTGGGACACCTCCCATCTCCCTTTCTTAACGGCAGACCCTTTATCTGCTGTGTCCCATCTCCCAGTTTACGCTCTTGGTTTAAAATGCCTCTGTGCACAACTTGCTGGTCCCAGTCCCTCTGCTGCTGAGTCCCTTATCATCTGCACACACACCTCCCCCCTGGCCCCTTTTGTACATGCTGTGTCACCAATGCCAGGTCTCTCTGCAGCCCTCCCATCTGCTCCTGTCCCTTCCTATGTCCTCCACAGGCTGGCAGTCCCTGTCAACAGTCCAGCCACAGCTGGGTCCTTCCGCCTTCTTGTGTGTCTTGGTTTCTCTTTGGGGAACCATGAGGTTGTATCTCCAAGAAAGGCTTTCCCTGGCATCACACTCCAAACCCCATTCTACTCCCCATCCCTTTCCTTTATATCTCCTTGCCTTGTCTCCCTCTCTAAATCCCAGAGCTGCCCTCGGCCTTCCCAGTCCTGTTGTCACTAATGTTCATTTCATGGTGTACTTTCCCCTCAACCCCAGTGGGGGTTTGCTGCCTCTCAGATAATCCTCTTTCCTCCTAGACACCATCTCATGGAGAAGAGCATGGTCAGGGAAGGTTGTCAGTCCCTGGTTTTCATTGCTGAAGCCCACCTTTTGCCATGGGGCCGGCAGGAGCCTGAGCGAACAAACCCATTTCCTCTTGGGGATGGTGTTGAGAGTGTTCTTGTCTTCTATAGCAGCTGTAGGAATTTTCAGTAAAGAGGTGGATGAATTTCATGATTTCAAGGGAGGCACATGAGCAAAAATCTGCCAAGTCTCTGCTGAGGCCACCTGAGCAGCACCTGGACCATACTGGAGTGGATTTTCACCAGTGGGCAAAAGCACTTACATACATCTCTGCCTCCCAGCCATATCTCAAGTCCCAGATCGAAGGCAGGGACACCAGAATTTTTCCAATTATAGTTTTAAAATGGGCAAAAGCATAGATTTGTTACTAGCTTACTTCTGGGTGAGCTGCAAATTGGCAGAGAGCGCAAATATACTCTTGAGGTGAACAAACAAGGCAGAAAAAATTCAACCCCCAGCAGTGCCTGTTTGGCAATACTATGGGCAAGTTTGGGAGCAGAGCAACAGGCTGCAGTGGCAGCTGTGCTGATAAGGCACTGCAGAAGCACTTGTGCAGGCAGATGTTTGGGCCACACAGGAGAAAACAACCCCAGACTCTGCCCAAAAGTGCTTGCTCTGCGACAGGTCCCTCCGCTGCCCATGCCAAGTGGGCACTTGAGCACTTAGCACATCCCAATCACATCCTTGCAGTGCTGGCATTGCTCAGGTCCCACCTCTCCCTGCCCTGCCCTAGGCATTTGTCCTGCTTTACCCCTGCTTTAAGTGGGCAGGGGGACCAGTATCCCTGCCATGTGTGTGCTCAGGCATGGAGGAGGAGGGCAGCTCTGGTGCAACTTGTGTGCTGGTGCGCACGTGTGGTGCTGGGCACTGGCTGTGCCACAGGGAGAGCATGGGGTGTGCTTGTGTGGCTGCAGCCTCCTAATGCAGCGTCAAGGGCAGCCTTGCTGTGTCCCAGGGAACACAACTGGTGCGAAGGGAGAGTGAGTGGGAGATGGCTGTAGGAGCCTGCAGTGGAGAGGGTAAGGAGAAAGACCTGCTGGGTTGGTTGAAATTCTTGTTTTGGGCTTGACAGGGCGTTTAAGTGTATTTCTCATCTCCTTGTGGGATCAGAGAAGTGTCTCTCATCCCAGTGCATGACCCTAAAAAGGCATCCTGTCATTCACACAGGGGGATCGGGGGTACCCATGCCCTGTGCTGGGGCAGTGAGTGTCCCCTGTCTCAGGGGGTGGCTCGGTGCCATGCAGCTCCACAGTCAGCAAGAGATGACTCTCCCCCGGGCAATGCCATTATATAAGGGAGGGGAGGCAGGTTTCCCAGCCATAAAGGTGTTGCACAATTAATTATTCTGGCTTGGCTCTGGATCCCTGGAGCTCAAGGATGCCACACAACATGAGTAGTGCAGCACAGTCTCAGCCCGGCTGAGCCTCAGGCTAGCAAATCACTTCTGCTCGCATCTCTCTCTTTCCACTGATGTGTATGCTCTTTTCGAAGGGGGACGTGACAGAGCATGCTCTGGAGCAGCAGCACCCACAGTCAACGGGCAGCTAGAAGTCTCTTCCAGCTCCTTGCACTGGTGTCTTCCCTTTATCCCAATAGATGCCCCCATGCTGAGCCCACCAGCCTGCTTGCCCCAGGATAGCCAGCACTGCACTGGGGAAGTGTGAATCCCCGAGCCTGGGCTTCTCATTTGTATTTGTCTGGCCGAAGGCTAAAAGCCATTTGGCCTGACATGCCTTTCTCCTGGAAATTAAAGACCTTGTATTTTTCTCCCCACAGTGGTATTCGTACCCTGTAATCACACTGCCTCTCCATCTTCTCTCTGAAAGGCTGAACATGCTGAACTCAGTTTCTCCCTGCAAAGTCTATTTGCTTTAGCCTCAGGTGAATTTCCTGGTGCTGTCTTCACTGTCTTTAACTTTCTAACATGCTTCAAAAAGGCAAAAAAACCTGAAAGCCCAGACCCCTGCACTCATCAGGGCTGGGTGCAGATACTCCTGTCTTGTTCACCTGCCATCATGTGAGGTCCCCTTTCCCTCCTCTCCACGCTCTCCTGCAAACCTCCAGCTAGTGGATACCTACTATGTCAGATAGTACGTTTCAGTGAGAGGTGAGACATTACAGTGATGACCTTTTCACTGCCATGGCCTTTCAAAAGCTGGTCCAGGTGGCCAGAGAAGCCTCAGGACAGCAGGGGTCTGTGCTGGCTGTCTAGCTCTTGCAATTACATGCAATTACGTGCATTCACAATTCTGGTGGGTTACGGGGATGCAGAACCAGAATATCATTATTGTTGGAAATCTCAACACTAAGAAGTGCATTTTATGTCCATGCAGAGTCCTGAGCAGGGCTCTTTCAACATTATTGCAGCTAAAATTTGCAGCCAGGAAAAGTCAGCTTTGGAACATGCATAACGTCTCTGCTTTTCTCCATCTTCTTTCCCATGAAAGGAGGCAATACCTGAAATATAATCCCAGGCAGTGACCAGAGCTCTTAGACATGCTAGAGCAGAGCCCAAACACGTCTTAAACCACTTGTAGTGTTGCTCACAGGCCGATGATGCAGAGCGCAAGCTGGGGAGCATCCTGGGACCCAGGGCAACCAAGTTTTAGGAGCCCAGTTCTCTACTGCTGAAAGCCGAAGACACCTATTTAAAAAACACAAAAAATTCAGCCCAGCATTCCTTGTTATATAAGTTAACAATAACCTTAAGGTGTTGGTTGGGAGCACATCCGTTGGGTCATGCATTGTCCCAGGCACAAAGATGTAAAGTTGTCTGTTTACGAAGCAGCAAAACCAATAGTGATGAAAGAGAAAACAACAACCTGAGTTGAACAGCTCCAGCAGCTGGAGGTTATAATGACAGATGTGATCATTTACTGTGGAGGTCCATGAGCTGGTTTAGAGTTTCACAGCCCAGAGTCATCCTCAGGGCACTGCACATTCCAGAAACATCTCTGAAGCACCTTACGGTAAATGGTAACACGCAGAGAGCGATCAGGGCTGGTGTCAAGGGTGCAGCATTCCTCCCTGGCCTCTGACAAAACTCCATTTCAGTAAGCAAAGATTAATTCCTTTCTAGATATGGGGCCTCAGCAATTTGTCCCGGTTCTTGGGCTGCTGTCAACAGGGCTTTGCTGGGGTCCAACTTGAAGTAACCCACCAAGCTGTTTAGCCTGAGTTTAGCTTCCTGAGACACTGCTGGTGTGCAGTCTTGGTGCCACCTCTGGAACATGGGTCTTTATGAAAGATACGTCCAATCTGAGGGGTACTAGTATCTCCAGTCTGGTTATTATGGGTTACAATCCATGGGTACACACTGCTGCAGACTTCTTGTCTCTTGTCTGAACACAGACTTCAGAGTCTGAACAAAAAGTCTTGGCCCATTACTGAAGGAGTCAGGATATGCTGCTGTGGGCATGCTTTGGAACACTGTAAGACACACCAGCAAGGGATTGTAGTGCCAGAACAGGTCCCACCACCACCAGGAGGATTCCCTCTGCTACAGCTTTGCCCTCTCACATGTCCTGGGTCTGGATCCCCGTGGGATGCTCAGAGCCCATGGCCCTTGGCTGAAAACCCAGCAGTCTCCTGGCTCTCCACATGAGCTGCCTTCAGACAGCTAGTGCCTGGAGGCCTGCTGAGCTCAGCCACCAACCTTACACCTTGGTGCCTAATGTCCACTGGGAATTAGGGATGCCCGCTGGAAGAGCTGCAGGGTGCTCTGCTTCATGCTGCAAAGCCACCTGTTCCAGCTGGGGACATGTGGATAACATCGCTCTGCCTCTTAGGGGGAAAGGCAGACCCCACCTGAGGAAGACTGCTGCCTCTCCTCCCCTTCACATGCATTTGGAGAAGCAAGGCAGGAAGTTTGCTATAGAGGTTAATAATAGGCTTGAGTTGTGATTTCCCGTGATTTCTTTGGCAGCAGCCCGGGCCAAGTCTTCCTGGCACATTCCTTGTAGAAACCTCCCACAAATGTCTGGCATGTCTTATTCCTCCCCAGTGGTCTGCACTGGGGTATCTATCCCACCAGGTTTTCTCTGCCCCGTGCCCTTTTCTTGTCATTGCTGACATGCCAGGTAGAGGGATGAATGAATGGCACAATGGCCATGCCAAACCCCACTCCCTCCATCCACTCACCGTCATTTCTGCCAGATGAGTGTATTTGTTGTGGGAGGGGTGGGAGAGCATGTGTGGAGCCAAGGTTGGTGCCTCTTTGCAAGGGTTTGCAAGGCTAAGCGGATGCCCTAGATGGGTGCCTGCAATAGATACTCACCAAGCCACAAACGACATGAGTGTAAGTGATCTTATCTTGCATTTCAGTAATAGGTATCCAATATGCTGACTCCAGTTGCCCAACCCAAGTCTGATTCAGGTCTCTGTGGGCTTTCTGCAGGATGCGGTGGCAGGAGGGATGGGTGCGACGTCTGAGTGGCGGGCTTGGGAAGCAGGGGTAGACATCAAAGACCCATCACCTGCACCTCCCAGCAGGGGCTGGGGGGGTTTCACAACCCAAGCCTGGAGCTGAAGAACGGGTACATCAGCGTGTAGGTTAACAGGCAGATCAGGAGCAGTAAGAAAGAAGTTCTTTACAGTGAGGGTGGTAAGGCACTAGAACAGGTTGCCCAAAGAAGTGGTAAATGCTGCATCCCTGCCAGTGTTCAAGGCCAGGTTGGTCAGAACTTTGAGTGACACCGTCTAAGGTGAGGCATCTCTGCCCATGGCAGGGGATTGGAACTAGATGATCTTAAGGTCCTTTCCAACCCAAACCATTCTATATGAAATTCTATGAAATGCTCCCTGTCCCCAGAGGATCCAGAGCATCCACCTGGAAAGCCCCAGTCACACAGAGCAGACTTCCATTGGCAGATTTTGCTGGGAAATGGTTTCCAAGCAGGGCTTGTGGCAAGATACCTTGCTACATGGTGGGCATTTTGGCACCTTGGCAGCATTGTCTGGCTCTTACCACCCCACAGAACAAATTGTGCAACAAAATGCCTGTGATGGGGAGACTCAAGACTTCTGCCAGCCTCATGAAGGATAACCTCTCCTTTCTGTGTGTATTTGACCACCACTGCTGCTCTTGTCACCTTCCTGTTACTCCTTCCTGTTCACTTCCAACCACTACCAGGCTGGAAGTGAACAGGAGCTGTGGTGGGGATGGAACTCCTCTACTGGGATTTGCTGTGAGGGCTGGATCTGGCAGATGTGGGGCTTCAAAAGCCATGGGATACATGACCTCTGCATCTGGGAAGGACAGGGATGCAAGGGCTTTCCATAGGGAAAGGGAAAGGACCCCATGTTCATTCCTTTGGTATACTTGATGCTTCCCTCCACCCTGTGCTGCTCTTGAGGTCTCATCCTATCCTCACTGGCAGGGCTGGGCGTTTCCTTGCCTCAGGGAAAAGGGGTGTCTGACCCCAGAAGGAGGCGATTGGAACTGGGAGCTGCTGCCAATGCTATCTACAAGTGCACTGGTGGCTCATGGGAAAGTATCTGCTCCTGTCTGCCTGATTCCTGGACCCCATTCTGTGTCAGGAAAGGCAGCTCCTGTGGCACCTGGCCTGGCTGTTTTCAGCATCCATCCCTGATGATGTAAGGGGTACAGGATGACTAGAGAGGTCTGAGATGGGCTGCCTGTCCAGGGAGGGATTGTCCCTGCCATTCCCTCCCCTCCCCTTCCACAAAACAGTGGATTCTCAAGATAAAACCCATCCATGCCTTGGGTCATGAAGCAAACTAGGGCTTGGATTTCCTGTGTCCACGCATGGGAACTGATAGATATATTGCTGGGCACATGATCAGCCTCATTTCAGTGGTCCTAGTTTAGGATTGAAATTCTGAGTATCTATCTCCTACATCCTATTTGGCATCTACTTTTGATGACTCTTCTTAGTGCTTCCAGTGTGTAAATCCCTACTTTTGTTCCTTCTGGGCAGGCCAAGAAAAAGAGGCCAGGACATTTTTCTAAGGAATGTTGGCTTTTTATCCATGGAATATTCCAGGTCAGTTAACAGGGTCAGTCAACCAACAAAGCTCTATTGAACAGGAGAGCGGAGAAGACTGGTTCTCATCACAACAGTGTTCAAGTTCTTTGCTTTTCCCCAATGATATCAAGCCTTCATTGAAGCCTCCAGAGCAGTTTAAAGGCTATTGCCCAAAACCAGCTCATGTCCCATGCTTGCTGATGTCTATGTGTGCAGGAGCTGTCAGGTAAAGGACACTGTCCCTCTCTCTGGGAGAGGGACACTCATGGCAAAGTGGGAGTTGGGTGCTTGTGCCTCTTCACATGTTGGGTGTTGCATCCACTGCACAGCCCAGCCCTCCTGTTTACAGCTCTGTTATCTCCACAGCCGCCGGCACTCATCTCAGGTGGCTTGTCCGTGCCAAATCCCTGTTGCATTATGGAATCTCAGAAATGCCCATTACAATGCAGTTCTTTAATGCCTGTTTGCTCAGGGATGTTCAATACTTACGCTACCCAGGGGAAGAAATAAAAATAGGCCAGCATGGAAATTCCCTCGGGATTCAGGTTGATTTAAAATCAGCTGAAGGAATGAATGTCCCAAAAAGGACAGCAGACTCTGTTGTCACTTACAGCAAGTATAGGCAAGCTTATTTTGCATTTGCAGAGGTGGATTTAGGGAGCGTCCAGATGAACTGGTAGTTAAAGTCCTTTGGCAGCCCTGAAGTCATAAAAGGCAAAGAGTCTAGCTTGGTCCCAAGGTGCTTTTACACTTCAGGAGCCCAGTTCTCTTCTCAGAGGGTGCAGGTTAGTAGGAATTCCCTTGCAGAGACTATATGAGGGCATGCAAGACTTGGGGGTGCAGAATTGAGTCAGGGTACAGAAATCGGGGGAGAAGAGTTAAGTGCTTGAGGGAACTCCATGCCTCCTTTCAGATTTAACCTCCTATACTTTCTGCCTTTGCTCCTCCTGGGAAAGGAAAACATCTTCCTGGAACTGGAAAATATCTACAGAACATCTATATTCTTACTGTTTCTACTCTCCATTCTAAACTTACCCATGGCTGGTTTATCCCTAGCTGCACTTGTGATAACACAAGCAGTTCTTTTGCTTCCTGATGTACTTATTGACAGTGGTATGTCCAAAATGGGCCTTGTGTTCGATGTATTACCTTGTTTGAGCACTTTTGGCCTGTACTGGAATGAAGGGGCTCCATTCGCCTGCTTGTCCTTCTGATACTTCTTTGCAGCCCTTCCTCTTTCAGTTTGTCTTTCTTGAGCATGGGTGATCTGAAATTCATGTGGTATTGCAGTGAGAGCCCCTGTTGTGAATTGTGGAACAGTATTAAGACTTCCCTACTCCTATTGCAAATACCTTACCCCATCTATGGAGCAAACACTTTTGCATTTTGCAAGTCTGCACCTCCTTTGTGACTGGGGGTGGGTTACACTGACTATATGTATCTGTCTCCACATGGGCTAGTTGTTTTAGGCTTCCTTTATAGCCAACAAAGAGACACTGCTAAAGTCATCACATGGAGTAGACATCTAACATGACATCTAGGTGTTTTTTGCTCTTAAAGTGATCATTTCTCTGCCCAGGGACCTCTGTGCTGAGACTACCTGCATTTAGGTGGAGAACAGGCACACTTTCCATTTCTAGACACATCCTCACCTGGTAGGGAACTCCTGACTCACACTTTGGGCTGGTGGAGTTTCGCCCCATTTCTGTGTCTTTTGCCTTCAGGGTCTTTGAACTCTCCTGCTGTGGTGCGCAGCAGCAGCAGTGTCTCCAAGTCAGGACTGGCTCCACAGCTCTCAGGAGAACGACTGTCTACACAGAGCAGTTTATGGGACAAGCTCCTGCCCAATCTCTGTTTCAGGAGAGCTGTTTATAATAGCTTTCCTTTCAGATGTGTTATTAAAAAGCTTTCTTCTGGAGCAATTGGTGCTTTTCCAGTGTACAGTAGTTATTCTGGTATGCTACTGCTTAAACTGGAAAATGACTTCTCTACAGGAATGGCATGTGATGAACAATGTTTATTCCTGTAAACTGGGAGCAGCTTTGGGATGAGGAGGAAATCAGACACGACAAGGAACCGCCTGCGGGAACGGGCTGTGGGCCCATGTTCCAGTGTAACACTGGGATGTGTCTCTATGAGGTACTTCTGGATGGTATGAGGTATAGACTCCACTCAGGGTCACCCTTTCCTTCACTTGGTCCTAAGCAGTGGACTTCATGAAGAGCTGTTTTCAGGGATTTTACATGTTATTCCCATTACTGTATTGTAATTCAAGTCCAAACCCAGTTCGCCAACTTCCAAACCTCTCTTAGATGTCCAAGGAACCTAAACTAGGATTGCAATTTCACCTTACGTCTCTCCAAACACAGATGCCATCAGCAGCCCTTTGCTGTGTAGACTACCGTGGTTCCCTGGAGGAATTTCTCCATTTCTCTAACTCAAGGTGCAGGGCTAAGCAGACCCAGACATGAAATGACATCTGGCTATGTAAATGTGGAGAGTGAAGGCAGGATGTTGAAATCACTGCACTCAACCCTCCAGCTAGAATGGTTTAGAAAGCGTCTAAACTTCCTACCCACTCACTTCCTACCCTGCCTTGTTAGGCAAGCTATAATTTTTATATTTAATGAAATCCCCTGAACATGTCACTGTATTGCTCTGTCAAGTAGATCATGGGAAGGAGATGGTCAGAGGTATCTTCCAAAGGGATATTGCACAAGGATGAATCCCATTATGCTTTGACCCAGTGACCTCTCTTGGCATAACGGCTTTTGCACCAGGTGACCCAGCCATCAAGTGCAATGAATGACTCAGTACAGACTGGTATGATTCACGCTTTTCTCCTTATTGAATTGCACCATCCATCTTGGGATGGGTGAATCAATTCAGCTTGGACAAGATATGGAACCCATTTGTCCAGGTTTATCCATTCGGCTGCTCGAGAAGAAGTCTGGTTGCTTTGTTAAGCTTAGTTTTTAATGGGAAAAGTTACGTTGCTGGAGGCTCGTAAGCTTCTGCAGAAGCCAAGGAGTTTATGAGCCTGAGTTTATTCTATTTCACAAGAGCTGGTAGGAAAACAGCTGAAGGGGAGCAGCCAAAGATCAGTTCTTCCTTTAAGGTTTCACCTGTGTCTTTCTGCTGGAGCGGGGTGACGAGGGAGGGAGCCACGCAGTAAGGCTGAAATGCAAACAGCAAACTTGGAACCTGGGTGTTAGTTTTGGATCTTGTCTAGAAATAACAGCCTGAGCACAGTGAGGTTTTTGTAGCGTGTTGCATGGTTCTGCAGGAGAGAAAGGAAAGGAATAAGAAAGTGAAAAACATTATGGACAAGTTGGACCAGGGTCAGAGGGTAGGGGTCCAAATCTTGGTTTATTCTAGATACTGCCATACTTATTGGCCCCAGAAGATATTGGATGGAAAAATAGAGATCTATGGAAGAAGCACAAAAGACCAATGTCTCTGGCTTCCGTGCTGAGCTGACCTTTCTTTCCTCTTTGAGTTTCCTCTGTGCAATCAGGACTTTCCATAAATTAAAGTGTTAGATTGCCCCCCTCAATGCCTTGATTTTTTGGCACTGTATGGGTTGAGAGCTGTAGGTCACCATAGCACTCTTGAAACTTGATGTCTGAATTAGGCATGGTTGACAACAGAAGGCCCTTGCTTGAGGTTCAATAGCTTTGGCACTACCACTAAGAGGTCAGGCATCAGTTTTGGAAATGTCTTTTCTTTGAGATTTTGTACTGTGAAAGAGCATCTTTGAATGCCCATGCAAGGCAATGCAAAGGGCATGGATATCTCTCTGTGTCCACCCAATACTAGGAGAGCCCAGAAGTACCTTTACTGCTACATCCTTCCTCGTTTGCTTCTACTGACCTGTGGACTTCCTCTAAACACCAGGATGGGTACCAGTATCCTGTGCACCAGTTACTGCAGGACATGGGCTTGTTTGGAAACTGACACACAGTTTCCAAACTTGTTTGCTGCTGACATACATCTTTAATTGTTTTATGCTTAGACCTTGTATCCCTGGAGTCCAGCTGAATGGTGTGGCAGGGCAATTCCTGCCTTGGCGCAGAGAACCTCCAGCACTGGGGATTTTCAGCCCTTACTCACACTTTGATTAGTTATTGCTTCTGAAAAAATCTTCCACTTCTTCTAGCGTTGCATCACTGTCCCTTCCCCAAGCTCTTTCCTAGATAATAATATGGCTGTCTGTTGAGAAAGCAATTGCATAAGTCTCTATTGCTCATTTTAAGTCGCTGGATCTTGGGCTGTAGTGATTCACCCTCACAACGCCCCAAGAGGGGAATCCGGTGTCACTCTCTCCAGTTTACTGATGGAGAAGCTGAGGTGTGGAAAGGTGAAGGATTTGCTCAGGGTCAGGCAGTGAGTCAGTTGCAAAGCCGGTATTGGAGCGCCCACCCCACCCTGGCTCCTCGGGCTTGTGTCTGTCTAGACTTCTCCAAGCACCAGCTTTGATGCTGGTGTTACCACCATCTTCTACCATCAACCTGAGAGCCTAGACATCTCCCCTCCTTTCACCAGTTGAGAGGAAATGTCTGTATCCTCAACTCATAGCCAGAGGGGCTGCTGCAGACAGGAAAAATATACCTACATGGAGAACATCAGACCACCCCAATGCTTCTTGCTCCTCACCTGTCTCTCTCTGGTCTCATGGCCTTTTCCTCACCACAAGGGAAAGAATGGGATCCAGAAATCCAGTCTAAATAAATCTGAATAAAACTACACCACATAACACAGCGTCTGCACACTGGTGGTTCAGCAAGTGGCAAAACAGCCCACGAACCTTAGCTTAGGAACTGCCAAACGGGATAAAACCAGCACACAGCTTCGTTTCTATCTGTGGGGTGAAAAGGGCAGAGAGTTGAGTGCAGGAGGAGGAGGAGGCTGTGGATCCTCCACAGTTTGAATGATGCACAGCAAGAGGATGAGGGGAGAGGTACAGAAATAAGGTTAAAGATGGATGTCCTGAGTGCTGGTTTGCAATAGCAGCCGCAGCAAGCGCACATGGAGCTGATGGAGTGCTTGCTGTAGTTCAGAAGACCCCACTGATGCTGGCTATAGCAATGTGGGCTTGAGCATAAAGAGATAAGGAAAGTTTCCTGCCCTTGTAATTACATTTGGACCCGAGTGTTCCCTGCATTTGAGTCCTCACACGTTATTTCTTTCTTAACCACATTCCTGACTCTGCTTCTCGGGCTGGCTGCAGTTTCTGTATGAAATAAAGGTCCATTCACTGCTGCACTAAAAATCCCTGTCTTTTCAACAGGAAAGTTGATGGTTAAATAAAGGGAAGAGGAGGAACCGAGCATCTGTGGCTGTGTAAAAGAAGTGGGGAACAAATCCAGGAAAGGGGTCTCCTTCAGTGCTCCAAATTCTGCCCTGCTGCTCTGTGTCAAGCCCTGGTGAGCCAAGGAGCCCAGGGAATTTTTACTGCTCACTTAACAGAAACCAGATGCCACCAGTGGCATGCACCCTGCTAACAGCTCTTACCCAGATGGTACGGACTGGGACAGCTTTCATTCAGGCCCTCCCATAGAACTGTCGCAGGGTGACACAGGACGGACTGAGGATGAAAAGGCAGCAAGGGCTGGCTCCTGTGAGGCTCGGTGAGCCTGTGTGCTCCTTGTCAAGGTCCTGTGATGGGGATTGGCTCTCTGGGGATCTCTCCTGCCTTTTCTTCACAGCTTTCATAGGGACTGTGCTGCAAATGCTCTCCCAAAGCCCTGCGAGAGGGAGACAATCTGTCAATACGTAAGAGTCTGGATCCAGAAGCAGATTTTCACGGAGGGGGGGTCTGGTCTTGCTTCTTGATACCAGCTTCAACCGGGCAATTGCTGGGGTCAGGAGGTGCCTTGGTGTCAGCTGGCAGTGCAGGTATGGGGGATCAAACCCTCCTGCCCCACAATTTTGCTGCAAAAGCCCCTGCAGCCTCTGAACCAGTGCTAGAGCACTCATCACTTTGACATCCTGAAGGAGCTTGGGAGGGAATGCATGCCAAAAGCAGGGCACCATGCTCACACAGGTAGGCTAAGGCACTGCTCAGTCTATGCATTTATCTTTTCTGTCTTCAGCTGAAGCTGGAGAGGGGTAGATGTGGCCCCATGTGTTAGGTGCTCAGCGATGAAAACAGCAGGGGTTTGAGCAGGACGTCTGCCACGTTTAATTTGTCCTTCCTTTGAAACTCTTGCACCTTTTGCTCACCTATGCAAGCAGTAAAGCAGAAAACCACCCGCTCTGCCTCATGCTGAAAAGGAGAGGGGGGGAAAAACAAAGTTGGGTTTGAAGAAAGGGTGGAGGGGGTGTGGTTACCCAGGAGGTGTGTCAGGCACCACTCAACTTACTTATAAGCAAAGGCAGCCGTGCTGGGCAAGAAACCTTGCTGAGACTTCATCAGCTGTTGCCTCTTCTCTGACACTGCTTGACCATCACCTCTGCTGCAATGGGGAGGCAAAAGGACATCCTTTCTGTTATTGAGGAGCGCCTGAGGATCAGAAACAAGCTAGTGCGGCAAGCGCTGGCTGAGTGCCTGGGGACACTGATCCTGGTGGTGAGTCTGTACTGTGCTCTGGGGATGCTCTCTGACCCTGGGTGTGGGGGAAATGGTCCCGATGAAGGGCTACGCTGCTTCCAGAGTTTGCAGTAGGGATGAGCCCAGCTCCAGTGCGACCTGTTGTGACCGAGTTACTTTCCTGCTTCCTGCAGGAAAGATATCCATGCGATTTGCTTTAGGTGAACTTTGGGGTTGCTGGCGAAGGGTGGGCTCTGCAGAGCTTGTTGGGTGTTCAGGGGCTCTTGTGTATCTGCAAAAGAGGGAGCAAAACGTCTCTGTGTAAGGAGCAAGTGGTTTGTGAGAGAGTATGCAAAACTTCCTTTCTGTCTGCCCTGGAATAACTCCTTGGCAATGAAACACTGCAAGTGTTATCACCCAGGGAAGTGAAAGCTTTTCCCTCACCTCGCTTTGTTTTCCTTGTGCATCCAATGGAGAAGAAGTAGCCAGAATTTAAACTGCTGCAGTGTTTTTTTGCTGTGGGTTCCCCAGGGTCTTATCAGCAGGGCTGCACGACACCACGGCAGCCTGTGCTGGCAGCTGATGAGACCTTGTGCTCATCACGTATGTGACAGTGCCAAAGCTGCCAGTCAACGTGTTTTTTAAGTAGTGAATGGCAGCAAAACTCTCCTGCTTGTTTTAGCGCTCAGTTTCCAAAGTGATGGGATACAAGGGATAAGGCAGGGTAGATAAGTGTGCAAGTACCTTAGTCTGTAGATGTTTTGAGCAGCCCTGGCTTGCTTTGAAGTCAAAGACAGATGTGAACAGCTAGGACACCTGTGTGTTAGGAGTGGTGGGGGAATACCAGTGTTACAAAACTGGGACAGGGATATCAGGCTTTGGGCATTTGCATCCAAAAAGGCAGGACTGCCCAATGGGCCACAAGTTTTATGCACTGCTGTTGCAGCAGAAATGAGCTGGTGTAAGCACAGTGAATATCTGCAGGTAAAAGCTCCTCTGAAGTGGTGTAAATCCAGACCAATCCTACAGGTTTCAGTGGAGCGAGCATGGTTTTACACCACTTTGTAATAGATGGCAAGACTGTTTGGGGAGAAATCTAATGTTTGGAGGAGCTGAAAGCAGAGGAAGGCTTGATGAAGTCACACGTGCTCTTAGGAGAGAGCAGAAAAAGACTGATAGACAATTATATGCTTTGATAACTAAGATTATTTTTTTGGTGAGGAAGTGGGCTACTGAGTCTTGTTGAGGGGAGGACAGGGCACTCTGTGAAGACTCTGTAAAATGTCACCAGTCTTAAAAGAAAGCTGCTTCTCACTGTGCAATGGCTTTACTGTCAGAGTGACCCAGCTTTGGTGATATGCAAACAAGTCCTGTTAATTTTTCAGAGAAGGGTTATTTGAAATTAAGGTGGATAGAAGAGGATAGGAAAGTGGTTGAGAGGTAGAAAGTTGTTGTCTGTGAATCATTGATGTTGCTGCAGTTAGTGTCAGGATTGAAGCAAGGTAGGACTTGTAAGGGGAAATAACGTCTCCTGCTAGCCAGGCTAATACTGCTGAGAAACAAGGCAAGTCTTTAGCCACGTGTATCTGAGCTTTTGGAAGGGCTCATGATCCAAAATTTCTTCTTCTGACAGTATTAATTGGCACAACAGAGACTACTTTTCCCT